>NC_041400.2:149718011-150018011 GCF_900747795.2 Erpetoichthys calabaricus | reverse complement strand
GCTGAAGTGTGGGGTGAGCAGGGAGGTTTTTGGACTCTTGGAGTAGCTCTTTAACCTGTACTAACCTACTCCCTTGCCCCATTTCCCCTTGTGTGTTCTTGTACTCTCCCCTTAAATTTACCTTCCCAACCAAAGTATACTTGACTGGCAGTTGCATTGGTAATTACGATTTAAATTTGATGATTGATACATAACAGTTTAACCAAATCAACACTCATGTCTGTAGCAGAATTCAAGGACATATATATATTTTTTTCTTACAGAAAGTAAGACTTTAAATAAAAAGCAAAATGTTACAATATATTACAATATGGAAAAACAAAAAAAATCTGATGCAGAAAGTACAGTATGAGAGACATCTTGTGGCCACTAAAAAATGAAACATTTTCCTTTGATTGTATCAGGTGAAGCATGACATTCACATTCATCCATTTTCTAATAGGTCTTCTCCAATTTTAGGATGCAAGAATTTACTCAAACATGGACTGGGCACCTGACCTTTGCAAGGCACACTTGTTCGTTATCACAATTAACACCATGCTTTGGGGATGTGGAAAGAGGCATTTTTAATTGAAGATTTGCAAGGAGTGTAGCTCCTGGTGCCTGTACCTGTTAGGTTCAAGAGCTAACCATTGGGCCACCATACCATTAACAGAAAAGTTGTCATTAACCGCAATAAAATGACACATTTTAAAGGTCTATCAAATCTGACTTATGAAATAATAAACCTACACCTATCTTATGTCACAGTAAAAGACACCAGGTACTACAGTACAAAGTGCCCTGCTTTTCTTTTTATGGTGACTAAAAGAGTCAAGCTTGTTATGAATTATTGGTGCCTTTTGATCATTGTTTTCATATCTTGGGCTGCATTTTATAATTACTAATATGGGGCACCAAGAGTTAGCAAGATGGAATTTATATTTATCTTATACCCTACACTACAAATAAGTGTCTTATTGTGTATCAGTTGTAGTGCCACAAGCTGCTACGTTCATGTATAGGAACATAATGTCACCATGAAGGGATGGCATATCACTGTCACAAGCTGACGGCTCAGTTTATTAGCTGATCTTTGGACTTATTCTTTCCAAAGGACACAAGGTGGAGAAGAAACCTGCAGTTATAATAATCAGTATAATGGCCACCAGAGGCCAGTATTTGTCCAAAGGAGAGAGGTGTGTGAAACTAGGATAGCTGAACTTCAGGAACATGGGAAATGCAGGAACTGGAGCACACTAAGCTCTCACCTTACCATGCTAAGGGGTTCCCGTCATCTTAAATGGGCATTAGACTTATTTTCTCTTGTTTGTAAGATGATAGAGGTGTAAAGGTTGGAAACAGTTTAATATGTTGGACCAGTCATGATATCAAGAATATCATTTTTTATTTTGCGTTATTTGCTAAGCATTGCAGAAGGGTGCCAGGTCAAGACCAGTACCACAGACTGAAAGGGGCACAATATTACAGAGTTATTGTCCTACAAGGCCCTGACAATAATAAAAATAGTCCTAGCAGGGGCAGCAGTAGTAGCCATGCCAAGAACATACTGTCCACCAAGGGCTTGTTGAAATATGGGTGTAGGCACTTCCAGGGTAATAGGAACCGAAGGATACCGGGAGACATTAACATATGAAGTACAAGTTCTCCCAGAATTACAGGTGGCAGCAGTGTGCCTCAGTATGTTATGAGTGACACACTCGCTTAGAATGGAAGGGGGAGACTTGGGGGTCCAGGATTGCAAGAAAAACCCAGGACACCTAGGGGCAGCGCAAGAGGGATGGCAACAGGATTTACAGAGGCTAGTCCTGACACTAGATGTTATTTCTGGAAGGAGATCCCAGTTGGAGTTTAAAAGCTCCTTTCATTCACCCAACAGGTTAACTTAGAGTTGGGTGATGATTAGGACAAGGGTTCAACTGGTAAAAGGTATAGATGACAGTCTGACAAAAAGAAGTGTATGAGAGGTGTAGTAAAGGTGGCTTCAATTCTGTGATTAGGCAGCCACGTGTGTAAGACACCTCACCACACAGACATGGGTGCAAAGCCTGCACTAGTTAGGCCCCCCCTGGGGCAGCCAAGTTTTTGTTTGGTCTGTTTAATTTGATACAAAGTATCTCCTTGTGTTCATTCTGGGTTTGTCCACACCATATTGTGTCTACAGTTGAGAAAAACCTATACAGATACAGGAAGAATGTGCAAACTCCACATTGATAACTCCTGTGTACAGGATTTGAACAGAAGTTCAGAATGTGGACTATGTTGAATGCCATTACTATGTGAAACTTTTAAGTATGAAACACCTCTGATCTACTATGTATTTGCTTTGAAAATTTTCTATAATTCTCAGCAAATGTTGTATCTAGCAATACTGTATTTCCACAGAATATGCAGTATGTGTGAATATGCTCTCCATTAAGAAAACATTTGATTGATTTTATGACAGGCTGTTAGCTTATTGGCATTGCTGCCTCTTGTTGTTTAACTCATGAAGATAACATGGAGTGCACGCAGTCAAAGTGCAGACAGCTGCTGATTAGGAAACCCTTTTTTCAGCAGTTTGAATCCCCACCATTAAATATGGTGTTTTGAAATCCTAATCCAGCAGCTACTGAACTTTGTTAAACCCTGATCCTGTTAATACATTTTCCCCAACTAGTAAGTAAATGGTAAATGTAGACTTTAGCACTGATCAGCCTCCTCGACCTTAAAAAATGTGCATCTACCTTTCAACTTTCATTGTAATGATTTATACAAGTCTGACAAATTTCTAGAAGTTTACTTTCTTTTTCCGACAAAAACATCCAATTATCCTGTTATCCTATTAAAGTGGAGTTATAGTAAGGGAACCAGAGTCTGTCTGTGCAATTTTGGACACTAGGTAGGAACCAGTCCATCAAGAGCACACACTCATACTTGCTTTTACTGGGACAAATTGAAATCACCAGTTATTTTAGTAATAACAACCTTTGGCTAATAAATGATCTGCCTATGGCAGCAGACTCTGGGCAAATCGGTATATTAATTCTGTTAGATCTTAATGCAGCATTTGATACAATCAATCATGATGTTCTACTGTCCAGAATGGAGAAAATTCCAGGTATCTTTGGCACTGTCCGCCAGTGGTTTAGGTCCTACCTGACTGAGAAGCAAGAGTTTGTCAGTCTTGGCTATAGCAAGTCCAGCTTGGTGCCAAACATAATCAGAGTTCCTCAAAGCTCTGTCATCTGCCCTCTGCTATTTGCATGCTTCCCCTTGGCCGTATTATTCATAGCTTTGGACTGGGTTATTATTTTTATACGAATGTCACCCAGATCTATTTCATTGTTAAATTTGGATGTTCATCAGAATTTTCTTAGCTTACAAATTGCTTAAGTGAAATTAAAACCTGGATGGAGATTAACTCTTTAAAATTAAACTGCAACAAAACCAAAGTCATGCTTATTAAGAAAATGAACTCCTCTTCAATAACTCTTTGTGATGATATCATTGTATCTTATTCTGTAATACAGATGAAAGTAAATATCATTATATCTATTTTCTACTTCTGCAAAATCTGTCATTTTTGATTCCTTCCTTTCTTATTTTAGCTATATAAATCACATTAGGAAATGTTCTTACTTCCACATCCATAACATGTCCCATGTTTTCTCAATCTTATACTTTTCTGATGCTGACAAACTTGTTAACACTTTAATTACATCCCACATTGACTAGTGTGACTCCCTACCTTAATCTGTTATCAGAGCTTCAGTTGGTTCAAAATTCTTCTTGCACAGTCCTTACACAGACCCGCCACAGCGAGGACATAACACCCATCCTGCTCCGCTGTCCTACAGGATTGAATATAATATTCTATCACTAGTCTATAAAACTTTAAATGGCCTTTCACCATACTACATTGGTAACCTACTCCATCACTATGCTCCTGTTCACCCACTACATTCTGCTGATTCTGGTGATCTCATTGTGCCTTAGACTAGCCCGTCCCTGTTCAATAGGTGACAGAGCCTTCAGCTCACCTCATTAAATTAATGAGATCAGCAAACTCAATTCATTCTTTTAAAAGGCAACTTCAATTTCATTTGCTCAAAGAGCCATTTAACTTACCCTGCCCTTCTTTCAGTTTACCCCCTCTGCATAGATGCTCAAGATGATATGCGTTTGTATCACAACTTATTCTGTTTGTTTTGGGGTTTCTTGTAGTATTTTATATATTTACTCTAATCTATTGCCTCTTATTCTAATTCAAAGCTTTGCCTTTCCTATATTTATCTTCTGTTTAGTGTTTTATGGTGGTATTTTAAGATCCATTGTTGTGTACTTTAACTTTTTTTCTGTTTTTTTTCTGGTTGTTCATTTTTGATTTATTGTAAAGTGCTTTGAGCATGGGAGAGGTGCTATATAAATAAAATGTATTATTATTCTGGATGTTTTCAAACCTCACAAAGATAGTGATATCTTAGTACCATATATACTCACGTTTAAGTTCTCCTGCGGAGAAGTCGGGGCTTGATTTTACCGTATAATTTCCGGTATTTTATAATGTTGGTCATATAAGTCGAATGTGGAAAACTCACGCTAATGGTCTAAGGGATTATGATATGCTAACGTCCACTTTAGAGAGTAGCCACGGAGAACGCTGCCTTTTTTTTCTATGTATTGTGCCTACGTGATCACACGTTAATAACCAAACTATTCCAGAGCGACGTTTGCACTGTTTTGTGTTTTTTGTATAATAATAATAATAATATTTCTTTACATTTATATAGCGCTTTTCTTACTACTCAAAGCGCTTTCCATGTACAGAGAGGACCCGGGAAGCAAACCCGGGTCTCCTAACTGCGAGGCAGCAGCGCTACCACTGCGCCACTGTGCCGCATACACACCCTCATACACCTTTATCATAAGAGCATCCCTTATCTACGATGGAGCGTTCGATCAGAAGAAAATATGAAGTTGGTTTTAAATTAAAAGTCGTTGAAGTGGCAAAAGAAATTAGAAACTGCGCTGCTGCAACAAAATCCACTTTGTCAGAGAAACTGATGCGATATTGGAGGAAGAAAGAAGATGTAAAAAAAATGTAAGTGTCGTATTTTTGAACGGCAGTATAAGTCGGGGTACCATTTTATGATCGATTTTTTAGGTTTCAAGACCCAATGTATATGCAAGTATATATGGTAATAATTTTGTCCACCCAGAAGTATTCAAATTAATTGTACACAGTCAGAGTTCAGTGAAATTCTTACTTGCATGTCTAACTGACATGCCAGTTGTTGTCACTTCTGGTGCCTTGATCATAGCATTATAACCTCTTGTGAATCACCTTGTTGATAGCAATGCCATGGCAGCCTCTACCAATCTGTTAAGACAGTTCAGCATACTATGAGCAACATTGTCAGAAGTTACAATTTTAACTACACGGTCACTCAAGTTTTCAATAGGCTTGCACCACCTGGCCATCTGAGCCTGGTCAGACCATACCAGGTCAAAACTCCAATCTGGCAATTCTTTGTTTGCAGTTCTGGGCCAGTTCCAAATTGGGCTAAGATCTTGCATGTTGTACTCTGCTGTGACATGTTCAATAAGTTCATAAACAGCCTTTAATATTTCCCTTGTTAAGAAAATGCCAAACATATTGGTCCATTTACATCATGGTCAGCGCTAGCATGTATCTTTCAGTCAGTCATTGTCCAGCCCGCTATATCCTAACACAGGGTCACGGGGGTCTTCTGGAGCCAATCCCAGCCAGCACGAGGCTCAAGGCAGGAATAAATTCCGGGAAGAGCGCCAGCCCACCGCAGGTAACATGTATGTCTCTGCTAAAAAAAACAGTAAATAGGCTTCAATGTCATTCTTCAGTACCTGGGGCAGGCCTAAATGTAAGTCAAGCCTTGATGCTTTCCCGACATCGCTGCTGGCTTCTTTGGATATATGGTGGACTTCCACTCAGGGAACATAGTCTGATGGTTCACAACCTGGACTTCTGCTAAAGTTGAAAATGAAATGCAACCAAAATTAATGGGGTTACCAGGAGAAGAGTCACACAACAAGCAAGGAATCATAACCAGAAGACTATTTGAAAGATCGTCAAACCCAAAACATAACCCAAAATTGTAATAGAAAAAACGTAAAGTGAAAGTCAGAATCCATGGGATCTTTAGAATGTATTTTTTAAGAAAGAGAATGTGTAAAGGTCTATTTGGAAATGGCCATACACTTATAATTATGGTTTTGTTGTGCTGATCATTAAACCATTGCGCTGATGACGTAATTCACTAAACGTTGGGGTTTGCTCTCTGTGACAATCACAGACATGAGACGGTTTCAACATCTCAAACTAGGAGTGAGCAGAAGTAAACAAAATTAATGAAGAGTCATTTCAAAAATAAATAATGCACATAAACAAACACATAAATAAAAACAGGGGGAAAAAAAAGAAAAACATGGACCCGGGAAAATCATAACAGACGTGTAATTATTGTACCTGCTCTGACAACGTATGGATGGAATCTACAACTGTTGCAAGTTAGTTTAGTCAGTCATTTCCTCAGAAATCCTGATGAATACACCATGGTAAGAAGGGAGACAAAAGTTAAATGAGAGTTGAGGTCCCAGCAAGGAAAAACAAGCTTAATAGCAGGAATTTGAAAGCAAGTAAGTAGAATAGAGATGAGATGTCCTCTCAGCAGTGCAGCATATGAGTAACAACAGAGATATGTTCTCTAATCCAGGTGACAACAGCTGAAGTCAAAGATGTCTTTTACCGTATGATGACTTGGAGCGGAAGTGCCAGAGTCTGGACGGAGAAAACACGATGTGAAGAATTGTTGGATGAAACTTCCTCTGTCCTGGGAACAGGTATGGAAACTTATTATATCCAGTGTAAACCCCTCTCTAATCCCCACTTGTTTTGACACCCTGCTAATTTAAAAATTTTGATTTGATTTGATATCATTTATTAATCTCTAGTTTTGCAGGTGTTTCTATAATGCATATATGTATAATGAAAAATAGAAACAATTGTATCAGACTGTATTATGGTGGATGCAGATGTTGCACATTTTCACAGTGCAGTTTCATACTTCCATATTGTTATTTGGAAGGGCCTGAGGAACATTTCAGTGCTTTGTATTATTTTTATATTATTTATGATCTATCAATAGCGGCACGGTGGCGCAGTGGGTAGCGCTGCTGCCTCGCAGTTGGGAGACCTGGGGACCTGGGTTCGCTTCCTGGGTCCTCCCTGCGTGGAGTTTGCATGTTCTCCCCGTGTCTGCGTGGGTTTCATCCGGGCGCTCCGGTTTCCTCCCACAGTCCAAAGACATGCAGGTTAGGTGGATTGGCGATTCTATATTGGCCCTAGTGTGTGCTTGGTGTGTGGGTGTGTTTGTGTGTGTCCTGCGGTGGGTTGGCACCCTGCCTGGGATTGGTTCCTGCCTTGTGCCTTGTGTTGGCTGGGATTGGCTCCAGCAGACCCCTGTGACCCTGTGTTCGGATTCAGTGGGTTGGAAAATGGATGGATGGATGGATGGATGGATCTATCAATACAATGAGCCCAAACAGCAAGCCCTAGAAACATACCTCATGATAGCTCTGTTAGTAGTAGTATTGTCACGAGGAGTGTGAGACATGTGATGACACTCAGTGTGTTAACACAGTGATTGTAAAATGAATTCACCGTTATTGAACATTTTTTCTGCGGTGGGTTGGCACCCTGCCCGGGATTGGTTCCTGCCTTGTGCCCTGTGTTGGCTGGGATTGGCTCCAGCAGACCCCCGTGACCCTATGTTCGGATTCAGCGGGTTGAAAAATGGTTGTTTGGTTGAATATTTTTTAATATACTATACTGTTTAAAAGTACTTAATAAAGTAAAATACCTTACAGCATCCTGCATCCCCAGGATTAAGCAGGCTTAGAAAATGGTATCTTACAGAATAAAGCTACCACCACCATGCTTTACATAAGGCGTGGCAAACTCACAGCAAAGTGTGATGTTATGCTGACCCAAATGGAGTGCTTAGAATAGAGGCCTAGATATTAAAGTTTTGTCTTATCAAGCTAACTATTCAACTTCCACATCATCTCATAGCCCTCTTCCCTCACACTTGCCTTCTGGAAAACTTTGATATTTGCTGTGAACTTTTGAAAACAATGGCTTTCATTTTGCTACTCTCTCTTAAAGGCCGTATTTGTTACACACTCAGGAATTTTTTTTACATGCACTTGTAGCTGTGGAAGGCTGCAAATGATTTAGAGGCATGACGTGGCACTTTGTGACTTCCCTGACTGGTGCCCTGCCTGGCCCAGACACTTACTTCTGAAGGCTGTCCTATTCTATGTAGATTCACAATGGTGTTGTATGCAGTACTCTTCATTGTTTAACAATGCATTTTTCTATGCTTCATATTCAGACTTCTTCCCAATGCATTAGATAAAATGTATACCTTTAATTTGATCATCATGCCTTTACTTCTGTTTGCTTCATTTCTAGTGATGTCCCTACAGTATATTATGCCACATGTGACTGGGCAGGGGATATAAAGAAGTACAGAAGGCCTTTGTGATTCTCAGAGGTTAGGGGAGCAGGACCCCTGCAAATGTGAAAATCTGCAAATACTTTCAACAACGTAGGCTAACATACAGTTAATGCCTCATTATGTTGACTCGTTAATTCCGTAATGGCGAGCAACTACAGTGGTTGACTTCACCGAATGAAAAGTATCCAATAATGCAACTTTTTCTTGTTGGGTCATCACTTTCTTTTGTCTATTTGGCACACTTTCAGAACCACCAAAATGCTACATTTTGGACCCATGATTATATTCTAAGCTTATTGCACTTGTGGCCCACCCTGACACAGACAAGAGTGGGACACAAGTTTAAGGCACACAGGTTTTATTTTTTCGTTTTCTCATGGGAAACACCTTCCCTGTTTCCCACAGGCACAACACTGTCCAAAGCACAGCACACAAACATTACTCTTCCTCCACTCTTTTCCTTCTCCTCCACTCCTCTGGTCAAGCTTCGTCTTCCTCTTCCTGACTCTGGCTCCCCGCGCAGAGGCTGCTGGCTCCTTTTATAAGGCACCCAGAAGTGCTCCAGGTGCTTGATTACTCGTTTCCGGCAGCACTTCCGGGTGCAGCATTAGAACTGCCCGTAAGGGCTCAGCAACTGCTGCTGCAGCATCCCCTGGTGGCACCTGCAGATCCCAACATGGCTGCACCAAACTCCAACTCCCATGAAGCCCTGCGGGAGTTTGAGGCACCGCTGCAACCCAGGGAGGTAATGCTCTTGCCACACTTGCTCCCCCGGTCCTCCCAGCGTGGGGGCGTCCCAGCCGCACGCTACACACTAAATAAGATTTAAAAAGTTGCAAGATGTGAGATATAACGATCAGTACACAAGCTGATCACGTGTGTGAGGACAGAAACTGGCTACAGAAGCAAAGATGTGTAGCGTCCTCCAGACAAAGTGCGCAGTTCTTTAGTGAACGGTAACTTTTTACAAAATTGAACTTACACATAAATTTGTGAATATAGTTATGGTAGTAAATGATAAAAATTATTAATATTACATATATTTTATGTAGGCGGCACAGTGGCGCAGTGGGTAGCGCTGCTGCCTCACAGTTAGGAGACCCGGGTTCGCTTCCCGTGTCCTCCCTGCATGGAGTTTGCATGTTCTCCCCGTGTCTGCGTGGGTTTCCTCCCACAGTCCAAAGACATGCAGGTTAGGTGCATTGGTGATTCTAAATTATCCCTAGTGTGTGTGTGTGTTTGTGTGCCCTGCGGTGGGCTGGGATTGGCTCCAGCAGACCTCCGTGACCCTGTAGTTAGGATATACTGTAGTGGGTTGGATAATGGATGGATATTTTATGTATTTATGACTTACTAGACCTTATTAGCTTTCCTTACATTTTCTAGCCTACACGTGCTGTCTGCAGTTTTCTGCAGTAAGTTGCAAAACTCACAAAACAATTTATTTTTAATTATTGATGGAAAACCCATAAATAGGCTAATCTGTAAATCTTGAACCAAGGCCTGCCTTTTGATTTTGATTCCTCTTTTTTTAAGAAAACAGAGTCAGATTTTCTATTCAAATAATCATTATGCTGACAGCAGTCAGGTCACTAGTCTGACACCATATAGAGTCCAAGGGTCATTCCTCAAAACAAAGAGACCACATTAAGGTGCAGGATGTACCTATTAATTGCTATCCAGTCTACAGTTTCAATTGGCAATGTAGAACTGATGGATTTTACTTGTGCATTTCCTTGTCCTTATAATTAATTCACATACTGTATTCCAGGCAAATTTAGATTTACAAATTAACCTAACATGCATGTCCTTGGGACGTGGGAGGAAAAAATAAGTATCCGGTGAAAAACTCACATAGATACGGGGAAAACATAAAAGTTCATCACAGACACTTCCTGGGCGGGATGTGCACCCAGAACTCTGGAGCAGCAAGGCGGCTACTGAACGACTGTGCCGCTAGACTACCATGAGCACTCAGGTACATTTTAGTTAATGCACAGACAGATAGCAGTAATATGTAAGCGGTACTGATTAAAATGTTACAATAAATTTAGAAAATACAAACAGAATGAAAGGAGTTATAAAAAGGGTCTTGGTTTTATTTGAAATCCAGTATTTAGGATGAGCTAAACAAACGCATGAAATTGAGCAAGCTGTTTGTTAGATTACTGCTGTTCTGCAAAGTTTGAATTAGTCAGGTCTCCTCTAAGTTGTTTTCTTTGTCGTTATCCTTAAATTAACTAAATAGTGAAACCCTTACCTTTCTTGTAACTTTTATTGTCATTCACACTCTCTGTACCTCTCACCATCATTTTTGACATTTTTTATATTGCTCATCTTGAGTGTTTTCTGATTTTCTAATTTTTGCATTTTCCTATGTGTTCAAGTAGGTGGAAATATAAACTAGGAAAAATAAAATTATTGAAAGTCTTGTGGTTTACTTTTCTAAAGAAAAAAATCTATAAAAGATTAAATAAGAATAGATAAGTTATCAGTAGGGCACACCAGCAGTGCAGAGTACTTTGATCTTTGTTAATACTGCTTTAGATTAGTGCTGGAAGATTATTTTAATGTTTCATGTATCTACAGTATGAAATAGAGTATATATGCAAAATTTCTGCATTGCTGACAAGAATTTGAAACATGAGGTTTGCTGTAGTACATCAGAGCCGAAAAAGGGGAGATGTTCTTATTTTCATTCCAACTTCAACTTACGTCTTTCAAAACAGGCATTTGGAATGACATTAAGTATTAAACATCGACCCAAGGAATTGATCCAAAGCTTTGTACAACTCCCTGTGTATGTGCCTTGCTGTATGATCCGTAATTAATTTGGACCACTGGACTGTTCCTAGACTCATTATGTATAAGAATATGACTTATTTTTTATCTGACGAATCAAAATTTTTTTGCCCGGATCTGATAAACCCAGATCAGTTCTCATTTCTGACTTTATCTGAATATGCCCAGTTAGGCTGCTGATAGAGGGCTTGCACATACAGTATTTGCAACTATAATGTAAATGCATAAGTACAACACATTATTTACACATACTGTATAAAGACACAATTTGCAGTAAAGTGCATAGTAAAACACAAGAATTTCAATGATTACCTGAAATCATGATAATATACATTTCATAACTATTAAAACTGAGATATGGTCAGGAGATAACAGAGGAGAAGAAAATGAAAACTCCTGTCAACAGCATTCCTGGAAAAAATACATTTCTCAGGGGTCCACGGACTGTCGTAACAAATTATATCATACTAGGGAGTTCCCCCCTGCTTGATTTGTTCACCAACCCCCCCGGCCTGTGCTATGCGCCAGCCACTTCACGTCTCTGCCATTCACGTTGTGAAGAGGGGGGGCTGAACGCAGCCCAAGGAGACGCAGTCGCTCCACTGAAACCCCCTCTTAAACGGTGATACAATGGGAAACAAATACAGTTTTTTTACCTCCTCTTTGTTCAATCAGCTGCTGGCTTGCCGTGTGATCTGCATCTCGCATGGCAATTCGAACATTTAAAAGTCTGTACAGCATCTGTCCCACTCTTTGTCTTTTATTTCCAGCCCCGGGCGTGGTTAAATCTCTTGGCACAAAGCCTTGTATTGCGGGATGTGAGTTTTTGATTTTTTTTATATTATGTATTTTAAAAACAGAATAAGAATCTGAAAATCTAACAACATCAAATTAAAGTTTGATAAATTCTGAAAAGAATGATACCAAACATACATATGTTGGTTTTAAAATAAGCCTGATTTAAAGCGTGACATAAAAACGTCACATAAAATCGTTGCACAAAATTGTTGCACTTTTAGGCTTAGGATTTTATATATATAGAGTAGACTATAATTCTGAAAACCTACAGGAGGCTAATCAGCCATCTGCAACTTCATAAGCACATGTTGAATAATCAGATATGGAGAAGACCAAGTCCTTTGTCTCTTTTGTTACTTTCCATGGGCAGGAATGGCTTGGTAATACAGCAGCATCACACAGCAGGAAACAGAGATCAGAAAACAAGTAGAGTAGAGTTAGTGACAGTTCTGCATGGTAGCTAAGATTTCATTTTTTTAAGCAAATAACTAACTAAGTCATAGTATGAAGAGCAGATCTGTAGCTGAAGAAATGAGTGATGTGCCTGGTTATAAAACCTGTCTACAATGAGGCCTTCCTTACATAAGCCGATCATTCCACAGGTTTGGGGCTCTGTGACTGAAGACTTGACCTCCCACAGTAATATTTTCTATCAATGGAACAGGACTGAACACAAGTTCTAGTCAGACAGGATGTCAAATTTAAGGGTGTCAGATGAATCACAGAGGGTGACACAAAAATACTTCAGTGCCTATCAATATGAAGCACACCACAATGGTAGTACTAGCAGGAGCAGTGATGTGTACAAACTACAATGGAATTCTTACCTTTATGTCAGCAACTTGCAATATGCCGCCACTCTCTAACATCATAATAAATAAGAAAGTATTAAAATGAATACTTTCAACTTCAATATTTGTGTTGCCATTTAACGTTTGTACACTTCCTACTATTGTCCTATTTATTTTTAATATACTGTATATAATTTACTATTTTTTATATTTATATTTCTGATAACTTTGTACTGGTTATGTATTTTTATGTATTTTTCTTTGTATTTTATGCATTTGGGTATATTTATTAATTAAATTTAAGTTTGTTACTTCTACCATTATTAGAATCCCCACTTTTTTAATACTTGTTAATTTTACAGTTTAATTCCCTGCTTTTTATTATAAAACAAGGCATTATTTTGACCCAGCCTTGTCTGCAGATATGTCTGCTTTTGATTTTCCGAGATGGTATACTGCGCATACAGTTCTTGCAAGTACCCAAAAGCAGGTTTTATTGTCATTCATATATATATATATATATATATATATATATATACACATACAGTATATATACATATATATATATATATATTTATATATATATATATATATATATATATATATATATATATATATACATATATATATATATATATATACATACATATATATACATTGTAAAAGGCGCTATATAGCGCCCGACCCGGCACAGACTCAGGCAGAGGCACGTACTTAAATAAAACGCTCTTTATTATTTCTTCAGCCGTGGGGCACACCTTCCCCGTGTCCCACAGGCCCAACACAGTCCCAAAAGCACTTCAATATATAGCACAACAAACCACACTTCTTCTCGCCCACCACTCCACCACAAGCTTCGTCCTCCTTCCTCCCAACTCTGGCTCTCTCGAGTGGTGGTGGCTGGCCTTTGTTATACCCCACCCGGAGGCGTACCAGGTGCTTGATTACCTGGTCCTAATTGACCCTCCGGGTGAGGCTGATGAGTCAACCAGCTGGGCTGGAAAGTCCATGCAGCTCCCCCTGGTGGCCATCCAAGCCCCCAACCAGGCTGTGGAGGACTCCATCTCCCATGGAGCCTTGCGCCCGGTTGGGGAATCATCATCCACCAGGGAGGCTGCCACCAAGTGTCCCGGGGGAGGTACTGAGCTGCCCATGGTGGCTCCCCCGGAATAGATGCAGCAGGGGCGTCCCTGCCGGGCATGGGACCCGGCTGTCCTTCACAACATATATATATATATATATATATATATATATATATATATATATATATATATACATACATATATATATATATATATATATATATATATATATATATATATATATATATATATATATTCACGGCATTCGTAGTCTGAATCACAATCTGATTGTATGGGTGGTTACCTACCAGGTAACGCTTGTAGGTTGGTCAGCAAATCGGCTAACATCCGCCACGATGCCCTCAGTTGTGAGAAGCAGATCATAGAATGGTTGAAATAGTTTACTGTCATATATATATATATATATGGAAAGGGACCTAGCACCTTACCAGGCTGGGATGCCATAGTGGATGGACAGCATAAGTGGAGGGGCAACTTGGCGGAGATGGCGCTAGGTTCCTATTCCAGTTGGGGCTGTTAGATAACGTATGGGACTGAGGGAGACTGCTTCTCGGGGACAGTTTATCCCCTAGGGCAAAAGGTGCTAGTTCTACTCTGGCATGGTCCCAGTTTGGACTCCTGCAGGGTTCCATGGGACATCTAATTTGGAAGGGCATCCCTGGGTGGTGCCAGAGGGCACTGCTGAGAAAAGGTCTCCCTAATTTGAAGAGCTTCGTCATGACCCAGAAGTGCTTCCGCCATACTATTTTGTGACATTGGAAGTACCCGCAGGTCCATCATAAAAGGAGCCATCTCCTTTTAAAATCATTATGAAAGACACGTAGTACAGCACCAGCTTTAAAAGAAGTGTTTTAAAGATGGCCTTAAACCTAACTGGATGTTGGCATAAAGGCATAAGGATAGTAGTTATGTGGTCCTACTTTCTACTTCTAGTAATAAGTCTTGCAGCAGCATTTTGAATTAACAGAAAACTACAAACAGAACATTCACTCGCTGAGCTGATTATTAGGACCACTATACTAATACTGGGTAGGGTCTCCTTTTATGCTCAAAACAGTCTCAATTCTTCATGGCTTGAATTCTGCAAGATGTTGGAAACATTCCTCTGAGATTCTGATCCATGTTGACATGATTACATCATATGACTTTTGCAGATTTGTCAGCTGCACATTCACGTTGTGAATCTCCTGTTCTACCACATCCCAAAGGTGTTCTGTTAGATTCATTTCATCTAGAATTAAACATTAAAATGGTTCATTAAACCATTTTGAGATGATGTTTGCTTTGTGACAGGGTGCATTACCATGCTGGAAGAAGCCATTACAAGATGGGTAAGTTGTAGCCATGAAGAGATACACATGGTCAGCAACAATACTCAGACAGACCATGGCCTTCAAGAGATGATTGAGTGGAATTAACAGGGCCAAAGCGTGCCAGGAAAACGTACTCCACACCATTACACCACTACCATTGGCCTAGACTGTTGACACAAGGTAGGCTGGGTGCATGGATTCATGCTGTGGGCACCAACTTCTGACCCTACCACATGTGTGCGTCAGCAGAGATTGAGGTTCTTCAAACCAGGCTATGCTTTTCAGCCTTCAATAATCCAGCTGTGGTGAGCCTATGTCCACTGCAGCCTCAGATTTTTGTTCTTAGCTGACAAGAATGGAACCCGACATGGTTTTCTGCTGTTGTAGTAGCTCATTCTTCTCAAGTTTTGACGTCTCGTGCATTCTGAGAGATGCTCTTCTCTTCACCACAGTTGTACAGAATGATTATCTGAGTAACCATAGCCATTCCGTCAGCTCGAGCCAGTCTGGCATTCTCCTCTGACCTCCCTCATCAACAAGGTGTTTCCATCCACAGAGCTACTGCTTATTTTATGCTTTTTTGTTTTTTGCACCATTCTGCACAACCTCTACAGTAGAAACTGATATGCCTGTAAATCCCAGGAGATCAGAAGTTATAGAAAAACTCAAAACAGCCCTTCTGGAAACATACAATCATGTCAAAGTCATAATCAGAGATTGGATATTTTCCTCCATTCGGGTGTTTGATGTGAACATTAACTGAAGCTCCTGACCTGAATTTGCATGATTTTATGCACCAAACTGCTGCCACATGACTGGCTGATTAAATAACTACAAGAATTAATAGGTCACCCAATATGCTGTTTAGCATGGGTGGGAAGAAGAAGAAGGGATCAGTAGAGTACAGGTGTTCCTGATAACTTTGCTCAGTGACTGTATTTGAGCAACATGCATATAACATAATAGTCAATACCACCAGAAATATTTGCATCAATTTTCTTCTTTGTATCTCAAATAAGAAGTCTTCATTTTAGCCTATGTTTTAGCTGGAAAAAACAGATTTTGGATTGTGAGGCAATGTGTCCTATAAAACTGATTCAAGTCAAAGTTAATGCCTAAATTATATGCTGATTCAGTAAAATTATAATCATTAGGGTCTAATGGGTTAAAAAGTAACAGAACCTTGTTGTTACCGGAATCATTCACACTAATGAATAACATTTGTTTTCTGTACTCAAAAGATAGTTATCGCTCATCTCATCTTTTACTTGCTGTCGCAATTAATCTGTGTATCTTTCAGTTTGTTCCAATCCACACATTCATCACTAAACCTGTTTTGTAAAGTTTTTGGCAGCAAGTTGTATGTCTTTGAGAAACTGAAAGATGGCCTGTTCTGCCAGGAAACAAAAACTAATACTAAATACTGGGAAAACTGGCAAACCACACACCGCAAGTTCAGGATTCTAATGTGTTCTGGTGCAGCAGGGCAGGCATATTAACGAGTGTGCTCCCCTTTAATGTTGATTATTCAAAATCTGAAGCTAAAAACATAAAGATCTCATTTTCCGTCCGTGTGGCTCTGATAGCATGTTTTGCGCCCCCTTTCCCCGAAGTCTGGGCTTTGTCGAATAGTGATCATCTATCGGTATTTGCACTTAACTTTTTTTGCGTGCTAGCTGACACGACGAGCTTGAGGGTGTTTTCTCCAACTTTGAACTTTGCCCCAGTAGCTTTTGCGAAACGTGGTCCCCTCCCATTTGTGCACCCTTTGGCTGCAGATTGGTTGCATATGCTAACACACCCCCTTCCCTTAACTGCTGAAAGATTCTTCTCGTTTTTAAATTGAGCGTCTGTCTTGCTTGGACTGCTTTCTTTGTTTCATCCGGTACAGACAGGCAGATCGGGGGTCGTAGGTTGCTGCAGTCGCCACCACCAGAATGTCGGACACAGCTGCGTTTGACACCAACGTCATTACCCTGACCAGATTTGTGCTGGAGGAGGGCAGGAAAGCCAAAGGCACGGGGGAGCTAACAACGCTTCTCAATTCGCTCTGCACAGCCATCAAAGCCATTTCGTCAGCCGTCCGGAAAGCTGGCATTGCCAACCTGTAGGTATTAATGTTGGAGAGGTGGAAGGGTCACTAAGGTGCTGCGTATCTGGGGCTTGCGTGGCAGATTTCTTCAGGCTTCGTAACAGGGGGCGGTTTCTGTGTATCTATACAATGCATCGTCATTGAAAGCAGGAAAATACTCTGAATTGTGGCAGGGATTTGAGTTTACTGCACACCGCGTGGTTCGGAGATTTATACTCAATAATAAGCAATCCAGCAGCATGCTTTTATTAAAAAAGTGAAGACTAAATTCCATATGCTCTTTTCATATTTAAACTTAAAACAGAATTCACGACTCAGTGCTAGGTTTCAACATGTGTAGATTTATTGGGCCATTACTGTCATCGAAGGGATAACGACAAAAGGGAAAGGGGTGCTTAATGTATAATCTAAAGGCACATTTCGAAATACATATCGCACTCGTTGTTCTTACTCAGCAGTTTGATTCGACCACCACACTTGCAGAAAGTAAGCGAGTTACGAATACATCCGCGCCGTTTGCATGATTTAGCAAAAAATATTTACCTTGGCGACAGTGTTAATGACCACCTTTGACGTGTGCAAAGTGCAGCGGTAATGAAGCAGATCAAACTTGGCTTTCCAGATGTTTGCTTAGAGTAGTGCGGCCACGACGGCTGGCCCTGCAATTCTTGTTTAACTATTTGCCTCTAGTTAAAAATTAACGCGTGCTGGTGAGAAGCCACTGCTATCATGTCTGAATTTAGGTTTAAAACCATGCGACTGTCAAGAGTATTACAATAGCTGCCTAATTTGTGAAAATATTTTTTTAAAATGTCACATGTGCATGGCACTGTTTTGTACGAGTCATGTGCAACTGCGCAGTTTCTAGAGGAGAATATAAATCATTTCTCATACTTAATAAAAATGCCCACCCAACGCTGAATAGGTATCGGTTATGTTTACGAAGCAATCTGTCCCGCACTTCCTGTGTCCAGCCTTCAGTATTAATAATTGGCTTAGTTACATGTTGCGTAGATCAATAGACGGCCCACCCCTCCGTATCCTACTTTCGTTCTCCTAAGCTGTGAAAGGGGGCGGGGAATCAGAGCAGGAAGCACATCATGCAAATTGAGGATTGAAGCCACGCCCCCATACCACCACCTCCTCCAAGTACAGGCGTACTGGGTAATAATTGCGTGTTTCAGCTGGGGCTGGCTGGCCTGGCCATTCTTTGCCTGGTTTGTTGAATTTAATAAAGTTTCGCACTTTTACATTTATAGAGTTGGGCAGTGAACGTTACTCAACCAACAATACCCTACACAAAATCGACCTAAATATCTTTTATTTGCATTGTTAACGGGGGTTGAATCGTTTATGTTGAAGGTCAGGAGGCTTCTGAGGGGTGCTTACCTAAAAATGCTTGAATTAATTTGCTTTTACTACGCACTTAATATTCCAGTGAGGAATAGTTGTTTATTTAAAACTGATATTCTTGTTTTATCATAACTATGTATTTATTTTTGCAATATTGGGGGATATTGATGTAATCAGTCAGGAGGCAGAGGGCACTGGAGAAGGAGAATAAAGTTGAAGAGGAAAATCAAAAGATTGTGCGGTACATTTATTTCAGCTATACAACCAATTTATTACTGAACATTGAACAGTTTCATCTAGCTGTGAAGTATATGTTTGTTAAATCCTTAATGTCTACGTCACACCAAGTTTTCTCACCACCAATGGAGGAATATTTCGGACAAAATTAATAAATACTGTAAAATGTTGCAATAAATAACATGAAATGTGAGTATAAATAATTATCTCACGAAAAATATTTTGTTACTTATTTCTTTATCTATTCAATTATTTTTTCATTTGTTTGTTTCAGTGACGCCTAAGGGCTCGTTCATACTTCACTCTCAGAACGCATCATGGCTGCCAAGCGTTCCCAGCGTTCATTTGATGTGTCCTCTGCGCAGGTCCTCAGAAATTAACGCGTGCACGAGTTGCGGTACCAGCAAAATGTCGGGGGCGCAGTGTGCTAAAAGTTGGAATGTGACTTCAGAGTCTCTGGTTACTATTCTACATGTGACAGAAAGCCACTTTACAGATCCTACGAGATCGATGTGCACGCTTCGATGTTTGATGAGTGGTTTGATGTGGTGAAGCAAAACGGCGACATACAAATGCATTTGTGGTGCTTTTATATTCAAGCGTCACAATATTCCTGATCGTAATGACATGATACAGTTTAAAAGTCTCACATACCGTCTTCTGTGCCGTCTTTTTTTTTTTTTTCTAGGGCGTCCTCCGGACCTGACAGCAGCACCAAACAGCAATAGATCGCCACACAGAACACATCAAATGTATGATATTCCAACTCTGCACATTTAGAATCCTAAGATTTATACTTGATATCACTTTCATGATGAAATGCATTAAAGTATGTATGTTACATTTTACAGATAAATCGTTAATTTCGTTTAAATAATGAATACTGTTAATAATTACACACATGGGGTGACATGGTTGCAGAGCAGTAGCACTGCTGTCTCGCAGGGAGTCATGTCGCTGGTATTCTCTGCCTGGAGTTTGCATGTTTTCCTGCTAGGTTTCCACAGTGTGCTCCGGTTTGCAAGGATTTGGTGACACTAAAATGACGCTAGTGTATGTGAGTGCTGGTATTCACCTTGCGATGAGCTGATGCCCGTCCAGGGATTGTTTCAGCCTTGTGCCCAGTGCTTGCTGGAATGGACAAATCCCTGGATTGATGAATTTAATCATTAAACATCCTTTTCAGAGATATTGCGGAAAGGTGTCATCGGAATTTAATGGGTGTTCCAGGCAATTCACAACACAGCAAAGCCAAACCTGTTCTCACCGTGATAATATCTCACACTGCCACCTGGTGGATTCCTCCAGATTTCTGTAAAGTATGCCCGCAAGTATAAACAGTAAAACGCTTGCGTAGCAGGAGCGTCTGCTGCAGCATGCGTTGCGTGAAGTATAAACCCGGCCTTACAAAACATGAAATAAGCCCTGAAATGAAAAGTTACTTTCACTCTTGAAAGTTGAGAAGATGGGCTTTAGCAAGTCTTGTTTTTTGATGGGGGAATTGTGAGTAGAGCAGACGTAAATCTTAATTCAGTAATCCCTCCTCCATCGCGGGGGTTGCGTTCCAGAGCCATCCGCGAAGTAGAAACCATATGTTTATATGGTTATTTTTATATTGTCATGCTTGGGTCACAGATTTGCGCAGAAACACAGCAGGTTGTAGAGAGACAGGAACGTTATTCAAACACTGCAAACAAACATTTGTCTCTTTTTCAAAAGTTTAAACTGTGCTCCATGACAAGACAGAGATGACAGTTCAGTCTCACAATTAAAAGAATGCAAACATATCTTCCTCTTCAAAGGAGCAAACAAATCAATAGGGCTGTTTGGCTTTTAAGTATGCGAAGCACCGCGGCACAAAGCTGTTGAAGGCAGCAGCTCACACCCCCTCCGTCAGGAGCAGAGAGAGAGAGACAGATAAAAAAAATCAATACGTGCAAAGTATGCGAAGCACCGTGCAGCATGTCACTTCACGAAGCAGCTGCACAGAAGGTAGCCAACGTGAAGATAATCTTTCAGCATTTTTAGACGAGCGTCCGTATCGTCTAGGTGTGCGAAAAGCCCCCCTGCTCAATCCCCATACGTCAGGATCACAGATAGTCAGCGCAAGAGAGAGAGAAAAGTAAGCAATCTAGCTTCTCAGCCATCTGCCAATAGCGTCCCTTGTATGAAATCAACTGGGCAAACCAACTGAGGAAGCATGTACCAGAAATTAAAAGACCCATTGTCTGCAGAAATCCGCGAACTAGCAAAAAATCTGCGATATATATTTAAATATGCTTACATATAAAATCCGCGATAGAGTGAAGCCGCGAAAGCCGAAGCGCGATATAGCGAGGGATCACTGTACCATCAAGTACCACATTTATGGCAGATGCTTCAGATGCAAACTTCTAATTATGAGTTTGGAGTTTCTTAATTAAATTAGCTGCATCGTATGGTAATTTTGGGTATCTCTTTATTGCATCTTGCACTCTTACCTGACACGCACAGTTACAAATTTGAGCATTTGCATGAGCCACAGGATTATCAAGTCAAGGAAAGTGCAGACGTCCACACAGTAAAACAATTCACCAAACAAAAAACAGTACACACTAGAGTCCTCCCTCTCAACTTTGACAAGTGAAATTGACAGCTTTCACATCCAGGCTTATTTCCTGTTTTGTGTAGTATCACTGAAATCAGTAATCAAAGAATTAAGAGACAAATATATTTTGTGACACATTTGATGCTTTATATTCTCATTCATGTTGTTGTTTATGTATTGTCACATTTCACAGTACTTTTATTTGTGTATTTATTTATCAATTTCATTTTGTCTGAAATATTCCTCCGTCTGCGGTGGGTTGGCACCCTGCCCAGGATTGGTTCCTGCCTTGTGCCCTGTGTTGGCTGGGATTGGCCCCAGCAGACCCCCGTGACCCTGTGTTCGGATTCAGCGGGTTGGAGGATGGATGGATGGATATTCCTCCGTAACCATAACTTTTACATATAGCCTGTAAAAGACAAACGAAGGCAGAAAAAGGGTTGGGGAATCCACCGTGTATATTATACATACTGCCAGGCAAACAAAATAACAACACCAGAGAACTGTCTGGTTCAACATCCAAATAGGGACAAAAAAAAAGGGAAGTAGCTAGTCTTTTATAGTCACGGGGAGGAAGAGGCGGGTCTGTGGGTGCTCAAGGCGGAAGTGAGGTCAATAGGAGGCGTGGCTAGGAGGGAGTGCCGGAACTTGGAGGGGTTTTAGGCAGGTTTGTGTTCAAGTGATCTGTAGAAGAGGAAGGAGATGGGTTAATGGACTTCGTCAACCCCGCTACTTGTTCTCCGCCCTCAATTAAACCCTTAGCTGTGTGTGACAAGGCATTAAGCAGAGTCTGTCAAGAGCTAAAATCGGCTGCACTGTTTTTGGTAATTAGTAGTGTAATCTTCTGCGGTGGGCTGGCGCCCTGCCCAGGGTTTGTTTCCTGCCTTGAGCCCTGTGTTGGCTGGGATTGGCTCCAGCAGAACCCCCGTGACCCTGTAGTTAGGATATAGCGGGTTGGATAATGGATGGATAGTGTATTCTTTTTAAATTCACTTTGTGAAATGGACTTTTACAGGTTAAGTCACAAATAGCCATAGCACAAACCAATCAAGGTTGACACTACCATCCAACACAGGGCAGTCATGATGTACACATTCACATGGAGTGAGTTTATATTTGCCATTCACACTAACAAAATGACTTTGGAGTTGGGGAAACAAATGCAATCTCAGTAGACAAAGCTCTCTAAAGGAATATTTCACCCAAAAATTATTTTCTTTTATATTTCACTTACCTCATGTAGTTTGTAGTGAAGGATGAGAAAAAAAATTTAACTCACATTTTCATGCAGAACGAAAGAAAACAGTTGTACTATAATTGGAATGTAATGGTGACCCATTCTGTCCACTGGCAAACAATGAGGAAAAAAAACTCCTCAATTAACTTTTGTTTCATGATCCAGCTGTTTGTTATACATCTGTATACTCAAAATGTCTGCATTTTTTGATAAAATATTATTAAAACTGATTCCTGGAAAACTCTGCATATAAGTTAAACAGGGAAGACTCATTTTTCTCTTGTTCTGCATGAAAACATTAGATTGAAATTTTTTCTCAACCATCACTACAGTATAAACTACATAGTTAGGGCTTACAGCTAATACGAGATAGCTGGATTCCTACCCACCCCATTTTGTTTTGTGTCGGCAGAACAAAAATGTGCACACAATGTTTTTAAGGAAAAAATGAACTATAATGCTATCTATTTTAACTCCTGGTATGTGAAGCTCCCAATTGAGGGGAATATAAATAAGCCCTGACTAATGTAAACCTATTAACAAGTGGTACAAAATGGATTTAAGAACATGTTCTCTGCTTTGAAAGTACATTTGTTGAGGAGCACAAAAGATCAAATGGAACTAGCAAGGGTGAGTGGAGTGTCCATCTACCATCTTTTGGTAGGTACCAACACTGTTCACTGAGGTTGGTTCACCCTTAGCCTGAGCAAGTAATTTGTTTGAATTTTAAAAACTATGAATTGTCTGATTGCATTTTTATTGGCAGGATGAAATGTTGGTAAAACTCATATTTCATGCTGAGTTGGTGTAGGAGATATTTCTTGGGATTTGTAAGTGCGGTACACTTTTTTTGCTCTTTCACTGTCTTTTATATTGTTTTTGTGAGTTGCCCCAAGTATCTTATATAATACTTTTTGTAATCTTGGAAGGTCGTTTCTACCATCAGGCTGTATATTGAGTCACCCTCAGCTGAGGTCATGATATTCTTTGTGCTGAGCAGTACTGGGCTGGTCTAGCAGACATCCTAATAGACGTTGATGCCATGTGCAATATACTGTGCCATTATATTCTGCCAATGGCTGACATCCTGTACTTTGTAATTGTAACTGATAAGTAAGTGCCATTCCAATCAGTTTACACTTAGTGAAAATCTATTATTTGTTAATTTGCTCAGATAATTCTTGTTATATGTATTTGTACCTTCTTAGTATACTTAAAATGATTGTAATTCTTAGTATAAATTAATTAATTGATAAAGTGTTTGTCTATAACTACATAAAGACATTTAAGCATATCATGCTTTTCTTCTTTACAATGTGCAGATATGGCATTGCAGGCAGCACCAATGTGACTGGAGATCAGGTGAAGAAGCTCGACGTCCTGTCAAATGACCTAGTCATTAACATGCTGAAGTCGTCTTTCACCACCTGTGTTCTAGTCTCTGAGGAAAACAAAGATGCCATTATTGTAGAGGCTGAAAAGAGGGTTGGTGTTTCCAGTGTCTTTTGTGCTCTGTGCTCTCCATGAATATACTGCTTGTTTTTTAATATAGCAAGAGCCTCTTTGTAAATTTGAAGTACCAGTACCTCTGTTATCTTTTGACCAGTAATTGCACTACACTTGTCAAGTGAAATCCACTGAATCAGCCTACTGTACGAGGAGCTCCCAAATTAGGTTTCAGGGAATCATTGTCCTGGTTTTCCTTTTCAAGCAATTTCTTTGTCACAAGCCTGTTTGTGCCTTTAGGTAAACCTCTGCTTTAATTGTTCTGCTTGTGTTTGCTCCTGTTTTATAATGACTAAACAACCAGAAGATCCATTTTTTAATTTGATACAAATTTAGGAAAGGTGTATACTGTTGACATATGTAGATTATAATCCACAGGAGTGTATTCATTAATTTTATGAAAGCATTTAAAGGTAATAAGGGGTATCCACTGTATCTATATCCATATCTATGTATAGCTTACTGTTCACACTGTAGATTTCAGAAATTTAAATCTCATGACTACTCCTGATAGTTAGGGAGGCTTCTCTTTAAACATGTTTGCTTTCATCTTATGTATTTTGCCAAGAGATATACTTTTCAATAAAGGACAGAAAAATAACATAAGGCAGTTAAATATATATAATATATAGATATACATTTGTTGCACATGAAGGAAAAATACAAAAGTGCATCGATCCTGTTTTTTTTAGTCAGACACTCGTAAATTCATACTTAAGTATATTTCATAATTATCTATTTTTAAACATCTGGGCCTAAGCTGACTTTTTTCTCTTATCTGTCTTTCTGTCTGTCTGTCTTTCAAAACCCCCCCACTTTCCACATTTAAATACAGGCTAAAGACTCTTCTCTTCTCCAGCACCTCCTGAAGCGGACATTCTTCTCTTCCACACTGTATGTCACTTTTAATCCCTCTTTCCTTTGTCTATGCTTGGTCTTTGATGCACTGTTCAGTTTAGATGACTATTCTTACAGTATAGATGTAATGCATTGTTCCCTTGTAGCTTAATGTTAATTGGTTTCTAAAATGCTTTGTAGTAGAGATTGCCACGAAAGGCGCTAAAGTCATTTCGCTCAGAATTTTGGTCAGCAACCCCAAGTACTTCATATATATAAAATATATAATATATATAATTTTTATTAAAGCCTGCTTCATATTTTCTTTTTCTCAGGGCAAATATGTTGTCTGCTTTGACCCCCTGGATGGCTCTTCAAACATTGATTGCCTTGCGTCCATTGGTAGCATTTTTGCCATCTACAGAAAGGTGAGAATAAATAAGTAGAAAACCTTGGCCATGAATGTTTAAATAAAACACAAAGGGGGAGACAGGAAATAATGCAAACTTGCTTTTAACGTAGATTGGCTTGCATCATAATGGTAGGGAGGACTCCCCTGTGTGACGTTTGGTGGTGTTGTTGCTGAAGCTTTCAGGCTAGACTATTGTGCACACAAACCTAAATTAGTATGCATAGATTGATTCAAGCCCGGTACAGGATGCCAGAGAAAAGGAAGGTCAGCTGAAGGCTAAAACTAAGGTTATTACAGTCCCCAGCTTGCCAGATGGTAGCAGCTTTTTTAAAAGCTGCTCTCGTTCAGACTTCTGAAGGCTTACCCGAGAGCTGCAGTCCGATCAGGCAACTTTGTTAGTAGAAGTTTCTGGAGCTTCTCAGTACAGGATCAGCTTCCAGGATTCAGCTGGAATACTTTTATGGGGATTTTCCTTACTAGGGAGTGTTTCCAAACAACCATAAGTACTCCCAGGTCATGCCTTAAAGGAACCTCCAACACTAATTCATGTAGAACATGAATTCAGGAATGGAACAGAGGCAAGAACTTGCATGGTGAAGAGGGATAGAAGGCTAAAGAGGAGGAAAGTAGGTTAGACGTAGATGTGGTAGCACAAGAAGTTTACTCTTGAGGACAGGTGAGGTGTAAAATGAGTGTCAGTGAGGACACCACTATACAATTAGGTCCACAAGTAGCACACTCCTGGTCCCCACCTTCCATTGTGTCATTATGTGCGTACCTAAAATTGCCGTATTGAAGCTTTTTACCTCACTGGACTCTGAGCTTGCCTAGTTGCTGTTCTTGAACAGAGGATTGTTGAAGAGTTCTCCCTGTGGATCACATAGTCCACAAGGTTAATCTCTATCTTCTTACTGACCTATTTGAAAACTTTACAGCAATTCATTAGGTCATCCATACAATATACAATACCGAACTCATTTTATTTTTCCTAAGACTATTAAGAGTGTTTCCTAAAAACATTATTGATTTATTTATTTGTATTAAAAGATCTTTTATTATCATTTACATGCTATAAGAGGATAGCCGTCTTTTAAAAATTAGCATGAAATGGGAAACATATTATATACCTTATGCCATAAGAATACAAATGCAAGAAAAAATGCCATCATCTTAATATATGTGAGGAAAAGGAGTGAATGCAGTGAACTGTATATTTATTTTTTATTGACTTTTTTTTAAAAAGCAAGTTAAGCCAGTGCACTGAAGCATACTGAGTAACTCTACAGTAATGTCTAGAAAAAGTTTGCTTGATAAGGCTACATGTCCTCCAAGTTTAATGAAGTATGTAAATATCTTTGCTGCACCTTAATCCAAAGCATCTCATTCTGTATGATTGCAGACCAGTGATTCAGAACCAAGTGAGAAAGATGCTTTACAGCCTGGTCGTCGCATTGTAGCTGCAGGCTATACTCTGTATGGCAGTGCCACAATGTTGGTGTTAGCCACAGGCAATGGTGTCGACTGCTTCATGCTGGACCCGGTAAGTTGAGTATGTGTGAGTTGGTCTTACAGTGGAGCATAGAGCTGTTTGCTCATTCTGTTCTATTCCACTCTGTTATATATTGTATTGGGGTATTGTACTATATAATGAATTCAATAATATACAACTCATTCTTATTAAGCAACCTTCTACTTCTGAGCCTAGCACGCTATAAAATAATTATAAATTTTGTAAGAGAAGAATGAAGTACAGCATGAAGACAAAATGAAATGTTGCGTTATTAAAAGAAGAATATCTTGCAATACACACTCACACACACACACACACACATATATATATATATATATATATATAATATATTGTCGTACATGGCTGGGAGTCAGACCTGGCCGGGACGCCTGGAGGGATCAAGAGGTGGCATATTTTTCCTCCGGGCCACGAGGGGGCAACCGCCCTGGAGCAGAAGAAGGCCACGGAAGGGGAGCAGGGAGGCTCAAGTCCGTTGAGGCCCGTATCCACCACCAGGGGGCGCCCCGAGCCTCATGGAGCCCGGGACTTATTTACTTCCGCCACACCCATGGAGGACAATCCTTCCAGGGTCACCCGGAGTGCTTCTGGGTCCTCTCCTGACGCTTCCGCCACACCAGGATGTGACGTCAGGTAGACCATCTGGAGCTCATCCGGGTGAGGATAAATGGGGTCGCCTCCCTCCTATCAGTGAGCTGGAGTCGGGAGCAGGAGGAGGAAGAAGCTCCTGGAGAGAGAGAGGACAGGTGGCCCAGGGACGTTAAGAGAGAGAAAGGCCCAGGAGAAAGGTGACTGGGGCTAGAGGCATTGCGTGTTGTGCGGGACTGAGTTGTGTTGTGTTAACTGGAAGAAAATAAAGAAACCTGTTTTGTATAAAGATGTGGTCTCCGGGCAAATATCACAATATATATATATTATATATACAATATATTGTGAGGGAAGGCTGGTATCTTTACCCGGCTGAGACACCTCCTTAAAGGAAGGACAGGGGGAGTTGCCTTTTGAATTGCACCATGTCCCACAAACTGCTACCTGGCAGCCTTCCTGAGTTGCAATGGCGCCTTTGATTCCCACAGGGCTTACTATCCGACAGCTGAGCTCTGTTGGGTTCAGTGGAAGCTGGTAATGGGGAGCTGTGGGAGCTGCAGAACCCTGCTTGGGCTTCTGCCACACCTGGGAGTAATTCCAGACCTACCTAACAAGCCACCCGGAATGCTCCTGGGTTCAGCTTAAAAAGGAGCCAGCAGCCTTTAAGAGACAAGCCAGAGTTGGGAGGAAGAGGGACGAAGCTTGTCAGTGGAGGAGCCAGGAAGGAAGGAAAATTTTAAGAGAAGAAGAACTGCTTTATTTTGGGCTGTACTGTAATTGATGTTCGTGGGGAAATGGGTGAAAAACATTTCCCACTGAATTAAAGCCTTTTATTTTGCGGCACTTGTGTCTGTGAGAGTTGTGTTGGGTGTTTGGGCACCTGTTGTGCCCCCTGGTGTTTCACTATATACTTTTTTTTGATGACTCGGGCGCCGTCGCGAGTGGCAGCCTTTCCAGCAGCTTGTGAATTTCCCCTTGGGATTAATAAAGTATGCTATCTATATACATGGTTCATCCAGATGTTTGGACAGCCCTCGTCAAATTACATATTTTGTTGACATTTTAATTAAAAAATAGTAAGTACAACTATGATATCTAATCTTAACTCTTCATTAAAATTTTTCTAAAGATATCATTATTTTAGTTTGTTTGATTAACCAAAAAATATAAAAAAAAACTAAAGAGTAAATGTGGCATTTGCAAAAGTTTGGCTACCCTACCTTACTATGTCAATAGTTAGTAACAGCACCTATGGCAAAAATCGCAGATTGCAAACATTTTTATGGCCAGCTATGAGTCTTAATATTCTTGCTTTGGAAATTGTTTCCCATCCTTTCTTGCAGATGACTTTCTAGCTGTGAGATATTAATGGGCTATCTTGCATACTCCCGATATTTAAGGTCTACCCACAGATTTTCAATCATAATAATGTTCAAGTCTTCACGTTGTATGTTGATGTATTTTTAGCAGATTTTGAAATATGTTTTTGATTGTTGTCTTGTATTAGAACCCATCATTTTTTTTTTCAGCTTCAGTTTTGTGACTGTCTGACATTGTCCTCAAGGATTTGTTGATATTTAGTGAAATCCATTCTTTGTTGTATTTGCACAATGTTTCCTTTGCCATTAGCTGCCACAAAATGCTAAAGTGTAATAAGTCCACCTCGTACTTAAGAGTTGTCAAGGTGTTCCTTTTTTTTTCTTCAAACAAACCTTTTGTGGAGGTGGCCAAAGACTTTGATTTTCACTTCATCTGTGCACAGCACTTGGTTCTGAAATGCCTGTATCTTACACAGATGTTGTGTTTTGTGATGATGTGATCGACTTTAATGTTTCCATCTGATGGCTCCTCCATGAAGGCACTGTCCATGACAGTAATGCTGTACAGTAGAGCAGTGCACCACCTCTCCTTTATGAGCAGGTCCATTACAGTCCTGAGGGGGGTTTACTTTGCCTTCCTGCTGCTCTGTCCATTTTCTTGATCTTGTCTTGACCTCCACAGTTTCCCTAAACCGTCATTTTTTTTAATGGCATTTCAAACTGTGGAAATTGGTAGCTGGTAGTGCCTTGATATCTTTTGATGTCCTTTTCCTGCTTACTAGGCATCAATTAGTTTAATTTTTAAGATTCCCAGCTTAGAAGATCCCATGGTTGTTGAGTGTGGCATACTGTTTGAAGAGTTAAAGAATCAACTGAAAATTCCTAAAGACTGTATTTGACTTACGACCTAAAAAGACCTCACAACTCAAAGGGTGACCAAATGTTTGCAAATGCTACATTTACGCGCTTTTTTTTTTTTCTAAATTCATGAAATATATCATAACTATACATTAATATTTTCTTAAAAATTACATTTGTTTTAATTTCTTTGCTGTCAAAGTGGTGTTTACTATTTTTTTTTTTTTTTTTTTACTTTAAATCAAATGTCAGTAAAATAAGTAATGTATTACTTGTGTATGTGTGTGTATAAGTCACTATATATAATGACTTTATCCAAATTATTGGGGAGATGCAGCCAAATGTTTGTTTATGCTATGTTAGATTAAGAAGAACCTAATGTACTGCCATTAGTGTATGCATGCATACTCGTAAATATCTACTATGTAAAAGATAACGCAGTGAATTCTGCATTTAAAACAAACTATGGCCATTGCTGTGTAAATGTTCACTCGGTTAGAATAATATTTTGCTAACGTTAAGATAAATTAGATGTAAATGTATTTCTTTTTATGAATAATGATGCACAGTTCAGTTTAGAATTTCCTTTTCCAATAATTGTATATACAGTAATCCCTCGCTATATCGCGCTTCGCCTTTCGCGGCTTCACTCCATCGCAGATTTTATATGTAAGCATATTTAAATATATATCGCGGATTTCTGCGGACAATGGGTCTTTTAATTTCTGGTACATGCTTCCTCAGTTGGTTTGCCCAGTTGATTTCATACAAGGGACGCTATTGGCAGATGGCTGAGAAGCTACCCAACTTACTTTTCTCTCACTCTTGCGCTGACTTTCTGTGATACTGACGTAGGGGGATTGAGCAGGGGGGCTGTTCGCACACCTAGACGATACGGACGCTCGTCTAAATATGCTGAAAGATTATCTTCACGTTGCTACCTTCTGTGCAGCTGCTTCCTGAAGCGACATGCTGCACGGTGCTTCGCATACTTTAAAGCTCGAAGGGCACGTATTGATTTTTGCTTGCTTGTTTTTCCCTGTCTCTCTTTCTCTTTCTGTGCTCTTGACGGAGGGGGTGTGAGCTGCCGCCTTCAACAGCTTTGTGCCGCGGTGCTTCGCATACTTAAAAGCCAAACAGCCCTATTGATTTGTTTGCTTTCCTCTGTCTTTATGACAGTCTGTGCTCCTGACGCGCACTCCTTTGAAGAGGAAGATATGTTTGCATTCTTTTAATTGTGAGACAGAACTGTCATCTCTGTCTTGTCATGGAGCGCAGTTTAAACTTTTGAAAAAGAGACAAATGTTTGTTTGCAGTGTTTGAATAACGTTCCTGTCTCTCTACAACCTCCTGTGTTTCTGCGCAAATCTGTGACCCAAGCATGACAATATAAAAATAACCATATAAACATATGGTTTCTACTTCGCGGATTTTCTTATTTTGCGGGTGGCTCTGGAACGCAACCCCCGCGATGGAGGAGGGATTACTGTACTGTATGTATTAATTTGTTTACTCTGTAGTAATTATGTAAAGATGAGTTATTTAGGGATGGTACAATGACTTTCTGTCCCAACGCTTGCATCCTGGACTGAATTCCTGAAACTCCAATTTCTGTCCCAGTCATTGTGTCAAGTATGAACATTCTCCTCATTTTTCTTTGAGTATTCTGCCAGTTCTGTGCCTTCCACCAGACGTGCATATAACATTTAGTTGTTGACTTGGTATAAATGTGTGCACAAACATGCCCTGTAATGGACTGGCATGTGTTCCTGATCCGATTTTGGTATTGGGCCAAGCCCTGGCAGGAGGCCTCGTCTCTCTATGACACTGTAATGAATATATCATGTTCTATAAATGAATTCGATTTTTTTTTTCTTTAGGCTATTGGAGAGTTCATTCTTGTGGACAGAAATGTGAGAATCAAGAAGAAAGGAAATATTTACAGTCTTAATGAAGGTTATGCCAAATACTTTGATCCAGCCGTAACGGAGTATTTGCAAAAGAAGAAGTTTCCTGAGGTACTGTGACTAATAAGGAAATGAGACAAAACTGTTTTGTGTTGTTTTTCTGTTAAAGTTTTTGTTACAGAATTAGTAACTTGTATTTAATTAATCTTTTCAGATCCAGCCCTGCTGGATATATTTGTTTTCTTCCAGTTTTTAAATTATTTGAATGTTTTCACATAATCCCAGTTACCAGAGTGGTGAGTCTCTTAATGAAATAATCCCTATTATGTGACACAATTGTTAAATCCAGTCTCAGATTAACAGAGTGAAGATACTCTGTTTTACTAATATAATAACAGTGCCTTTCATAGAAGCAATTATCTGATCACATACACATGCAAGTATAATATGAAACAACAATATAAAAATAGTACAATTCAAAAATATTTTTGCACCTATTCAAGCAAATTTTGGAATTATATTTTTTGAATTAATGTTCAATACTTTCTAGAATGGTCAGAAAATGTGTGCCAATTTTTTAAAATTTAATTATTTTTGTTTATAAACATGCAATTAATTGATAGATAATAAAGTTCATATTCATTGCTCAGATTTCCTAATGAGGTGGATTAAAAAAGATCTTACAAGTGATGGAAAAAGAAGCATTAATTAAACAAAAAATACAGTTTATGGAAGGTTTTCATAGTGAATAAAATCCCTGCCGTATCACCTTATTTTAAAATGTTGTAACAATAAAGTTTCCAATCAAGTTATCGATCAGCTACAGGGAAGTGGGATGGAGGAGGAGGTGAAAACTGTAGAGCAGTGTTTTTCAACCAGTGAGCCACAGTACTGTGGTGCACCATGGAAATAACACTGTAGCGCACTTGGGTCTGAACCTGAGAGGGACACGTTCCACAGGAGGTCGAGACCTTTCTGAGGGGGAAAGGACTACCTGGAGAAGCTGGCATAAAAGCAGCTCCGCAATCACTATGTTGCAGACACAGCACTTACAGTGCATTGGAGGTGTCTCCTGGCTGCTAGAATCCATCTGCTTGAGTGTGTGGCTTCCAGCAAGTGTCACAGGGCCAGTGGATAGTGGGCATACTGTACAAGTTTCCTCTGAAGCAGACCAAGGTGGGCAGAGGGATGAAGCAGCTGGGAGAGGCCACAAAAGTGTTCACTAAGTGCTGGCTGTGTCTGTGAACGCTGATCTTTGAGCTGCTTTTTTATTTTTTACTGATTTCTCTAGTAGTTCTGCCCCTTTGGACAGTTGAGTACATATATGAGATATAAAGAGTTTGTGGTGAGTAAAATAGTGGTGTGCTTTGGATGTTTTGGGTTATAGAAAGTGTGGCACCACAGAAAAAGGGTTGGGGAACTTTGCTGTAGAGGGGTAAATTATAATACTACAAAAATACAAAGCATCCCATTTTCACTACAGTGTAAATAAATGTAAATTATGACATAATTGAGGCTAATTTCTGTCATGTTAAATATTGTAATTAAATAGAACACTTAATTACTTCAGAACTACAATTATGCATGGTCTTTGGATTTTGTGTAATGGTTTTGCTGTGTAGCTCGCAGTATGAAGGTGAAAGTATCAAAATAACGTGAGTCAAAATGAGAAGTAGTCTATCAATCAAACTGTCCGTAGGACAAAGAATTGTGGGAAATTGAGGTGCAAAGCCCCGCCGATGCTACTTGCATGTTGATAACTGATAAATGAGCAGTCAATGAGCGGCAGGTGACACCAGTGCCTTACAGTGTTTTACTTTCTTGCAGCTTCATTGCTATTCAAACTGAAAATGAATTTGTATAAGCTGTTATTTTATTTTTAATTTCTTGCAGCATTTTTGCATGTAGACTTTGAAAATGAAATTGCAAAAGAGAGATGAATTTTTTTTTTTGCAGAAAATACCTCCCATACTAAAAGGCATCCAGAATGTGTTAATTAATTAGCCTCTAACAATAGCAACATTTATTTAAATAGCACATTATCAGAGGCTAAAAGTCAAAGTGCTTTGCAAGATGGCAACAAAATAGTTAGAAGAAATAAAAAACGAGAATAATAATTACATACAAAAATAAATCCATACGCACTTACATAAAACAGATAAATAGTAGAAAAGTAGAGTCCTTATATACAGATATGAGTGACCTTTGGACATGTGCGTTTTTCTGCAGCGATTCCTGTATTATGCCTTAAGAATTCTCTCTGGTGCCACAAAACCGTAAAACTGGTGTAGTCGGGTTCAGTAAATGAGTGAGTGGTTGAATGGAAGAATGAGATTATATGAGGCATGACACGGTTTATTTGTAGGTCCACCTTACAGCTCCGCTGATTGTGGTTTAGTTTTCACTCATTATAATGGTTATTCTGTCTAAATAGCTTCTCTGGTTTTCTTTCACATCAGAAAAAAATGTGTTTGATAAAGTGCTGGCCTGCAAGAAGTATGAGATTTCTTTCCTGTCTTCCATCCATTGCTTTTGTTATTGGCTCTAGCACCCAGAACTTGATTAAGTGTCTTCATAATTTTACACATTTTCAGAACCTATAGGTAGATTGTACATGGTACATGACAATGAATATACTTTTATACTATTCCATTATTTTATCAGGATGGCTCTTCACCCTATGGTGGAAGGTATGTAGGATCCATGGTTGCTGACGTCCATCGAACATTAGTCTATGGAGGTATCTTTTTATACCCTGCCAATGCAAAAAGTCCTAAAGGAAAGGTGAGGGTTTTCATTTAATTATTTTTAATTCTTTGCTACCTAATAGCACTTTGGGTTTTAAATTCAATTTTGGGTTGGGGTTCACTTGGAGTTCTTGCAGAGTTCACTTCTAAAGTTTTTGCTTTGGTCCACACAATACAAAACCATGGCAGTCGGACTGATTTACCTCTCTAAACTGGCCTGGTATGTTTGTTTGTGCCCCTGTAATGAACTAACATTCCAGCCAGGGCTGACTCTTGCCTTGCTTACTGATTTTGAACAGGATCCAGCTTCTTGAATCTCTTAACTGAAAAAATTATTTTGGAAAAGAATTTGTTGGGAAATTGTAAATAGTTTTCATGTTATAATGCTTTCTTTCATATGAAATCTCTTCATTGAACTCCAGTTCTTTAAACGTAATTTATTGTGGGATTCCTTTTCATTTTTAATAACTGTTGCAATAAAGAACTGCATTAGTGTTACTTTTTGGCATTTGGTTAATTACATACATTAACATTAAAGTGTTTTACAGACTGTTTTGGGAAATGGTGATTCTCTTTTCATTATCTCGTGGGCGGGAGGATTTGCTCAGTGACGTAGCTGTTGAGTTAGCAGTTTAACATTTGAGGTTTTTACTCAAAGCCTCTAACAGTCACAGTATTTTTGTTAAATCCCAACCAGTTAATATTAATCAGATATTATTGTTTTGAAAGACAAAGCAGATAAACCCATGAGCTATTTAGCAATTTATTTGTGAGTAATTTATCTGCATTGCAAGGATTGGAGAAACAACCTGGGGTCAGAGTTCTTCCTCAGGGTCGACAATCTTAAGAGTGTAGGAAAAAACAGTTAGGCATACAAGTTCCCTGGATTCAACTTTTTCCTTCGCCCGAGTGAGTTCATATGAATAAGCACCCTTTAGTCGGGATATTTTGTGGAACAAAGAATTTACCAGTATATGTCTATTATATAGGAGAATGCATTATTAAAACTAAACAAGAGAGGCTTAATGTATGCTACACATACCATTAGACAAATGCCCAATAATAACTGAGAAAAATGACAATATAATGGACACTTTTATAATCTTTACATTCATAAAGTCTTGTTCAATGTGACTAAAACAAACAGTGTAATTATATTTAACACTTCTTGCACAAGTGAAAGCTCTGAGTGAGTATATTCTCCATAAACTCTACTTGCATTAAACCTTATATTGATCCTAAATATTTCCCACTGTCCTTTTGAAAAGGGGAAAAAAATGGTTGAAACAACCAGCTATAGACTTAAGAAGAAAAAAGAATAAAAACAGAATTATATTTGAGAGGCAACAGTGAAAATACTGTATGTTTTAAACTTGCATTTAATCAAATGTACCACTTAAATGCAGTGAATCCACCATAGACCGATGAGAAGGCACTTGTATTACATCCATTTTTAGTCATCCAACATGATCCTTGACCCTGAAAATAATGCGAAGAATGAATATAAACAGCCAGTTTCTGCCAGATACCTTGGAGCTAGAGCAGGAGGCAGAGTGTCCATTCACAGAATCCAGGGAAGCAGGTTAGCTCTCCTTAGGCCATGGTGGTTAGTGAAGACCTTTCTGGTAAGCCCAAACTGCGGAAGACCAACACTTTCTACACTTTCCATTTGGCCCTTTTTCTGTGATACTGCAGTATTTTGTGCTCAGAATCCCAAACATTACCAGGCAGTGGTGCTGTGAGAACATTCAGCATTTCTCCATAAACGTATAGCTAGCACTCAGTGATTGACAGATTTTTTTTATGCAGCTGGTAATGAAGAATGCAGTAAAGCATAATCTAAAAATATTTGTTAATTTTGTTATTTGTTAGTGTGAAGAATGGAACCTGACATGGAGCTGTAGTATAGCTTCTTGGCATTTGTACCAAACTATAAATTACCATGGGTCAAACAGCTTGCTTAAATATATTTTGTGGTATGCTTCAGACATTTTCTTGATGCTGGTATATGAATGACTCGTCTAAACTAGTGAAAAACTGTCACATAATTATGTATATTTATCTGTTTTCTCTCAAAGTTGAGACTCCTGTATGAGTGTAATCCCATGGCCTACATTATGGAACAAGCTGGAGGAATGGCCACAACAGGAAGTGAAAACGTGCTCGACATCCAGCCAGAATCAATTCACCAGCGAGTGCCTGTGGTTCTGGGGTCACCCGACGATGTGCAGGAATACATCAGCATATTCAAAAAGCATGCAAGCAAATAAACCAGCAATTGCAGACAAACAAATGAGGACTGGAAAGATGGGCTGTGGAGACGGAGACCTGCATTAAACACACCAAAGAAACGGGGGGCTGGGGGGGGGGATTAGGGTGTGGAGACTTTGGAGTGCTGACCAAACATGAACAACTCTTAACTCTCCATCCAATTTGTGAACAAACATTACTTTAATAAAAAGTTAATTTTTATATCCCAAACTGGCTGCAACAGACCCGCATTACTGCATTAAATGTTAAATTTCAGCACTGCATTAAACCTTAGGTTTGAAATTTTGCATAAATTATAATGGTCCACTAAAATCACATCTACTGTATTTCACTTCTTGATATGCTGTACAATTGTAAAGACAAACTTTACAATTCAGTTCTATTAAGAAAACTTTGTTGCTCAATGAATATTTGGTGCATTGCCTTTTATACTAGAACGGAGAGATTACTGTATTTTTGAAGTTAATCACTTTGCTCCCTTCAAATCCAAAATATTTTAAGATCAATTTTTTGCTAGGGTGTATTTAAATAAAATGTGTATTTTTCCTTAGAATACAACAAAACAATTTTTGTTTATGAAAAGCACCCAAGACAAACTGCAAAGAGATACGTGGAGTAAATTACACAGTGACATTCAAAGGCAAGTACTTTAGAAAACGTAATTGAATGGAAAATTTTAAGGATGCTCAGTAATAATAGAGAATGTAATCAATAATCAAGAAAGAGGTTCATATTCACCCACCTATGTTCATTCCACATCTCCAGGAATGGATGCCTTGTCAGCCAAGATATTTAATCCTTCACCACGGCTACTTCCAAAGAGTCTACAGGACGTAAAGCTCCCCACTGATCTGCTACTGAAGCCTCAAGCAACTGAATTTGATTTTCTGGATCCAGAGAAACAGCTGCTTTAGTCTTCCAGGCTACCAAGCTTTTCAACTTGATGAAGAGATAATCTTTGAGTTTTAGAAAAATTGTACTTCATAAAAAGGCTACTCCATTTAGTATTCCAACTTCTTTAGATAATATAATTTAGTAGAAAGGAAATAAAAATCAGGTAAATAACTGCTTAAAAATCAAGTAGGCCCAGTCTGACTCTTGGCTGACTGACTGGTATTTGAACTGATTCTCGTCCTACAGCTCATCGATGGCGAGTCTACATGGTGGCTCCATGTCATGGGTAACCCTATTAGGAACACGTATTTCCAAACATCAAAACTATTAGAGTCAAAAAGGCATTTAGGCTTACCTCCCCATGTCAAGGTCACAGTCCTTAGGGGTGATTACTACCAAGTAAGACTATTTCTCTTTATCAAGTGGAAACGGTCAAGATGGTTTGGTCAGGACGTGTCAAAGGCACAGCCCACTGGGAGGAAAAAGAGGGGCAGACTCAGAAAACGCAGAAATGATTATATGTCTTGACTTCCCTCGGAGCATCTGAGAGTTCTCCGAGATAGGCTGTAAGAAGATTCTGAGGATAGGATGGCCTAGACCAGGGGTCTCCAACTCCAGTCCTGGAGAGCTACTGTGGCTGCCGGTTTTCATTCTAACCCTTTTCTTAATTAGTGAGCAGATTTTGCTGCTAATTAACTCTTTGCCTTAATTTTAATTGATGCACAACTGAAGACTCAGGCCCCTTAATTATTTATTTTTTCCTTAATTAGCAACCAAACAATATTAAGACACAAAATGTACCAACACATAAACAACAACCAGCGTCCATCACACAATAACTGAAAATACAGAAAGGTGAAGGCCTTAGTAATGCTGATCTGCTCAGGTCCACAAAACATTTTGACATTTCTCTTAAAAAAGAAAATCACAGTTTTGGAAATGTCTGTCATAGCAGAATGAGCACCATGGAATTAAATAACGGGTTTAATTAGTAGTACTAGGGTGTTGTACCGTGTTAGCCATTATGAATGTAGAGAAAAGCCAAGCAAAATGACACCTTTTATTGGCTAACTAGAAAGATTACAATATGCAAGCTTTCGAGGCAACTCAGGCCCCTTCTTCAGGCAAGTTTACATCTTGCCTGAAGAAGGGGCCTGAGTTGCCTCGAAAGCTTGCACAGGGTTTAATTAGCAAAGAGAATTGGCTTCAAATTAAGAAACTGAATGAACTGAAGTTGGTTGGAGTTTGAGGCCCCAACGTAGTTGGTCATCTGTTGGCTCACTTCACATCAAATTTATGTTTACGTGCCATTTAAGGAAAAAAGAATCAATTCAGCAGTCAGAGTCTCAAGAAGAGTCAATTAAAATAAAGGGAAATAGTTAATCAGCATCAAAAACTGGTCACTAATTAAGAAAAGAGAATGAAAACTTGCAGCCACAGTAGCTGTCCAGGACTGGAGTTGGAGACCCCTAGTTTAGACTATCCAGCTCAGCATATTGCTACATTGTCTTTCATCAGGATAAGCAAAATAAAAATGACATCAATTGAAGTGACTTCACTAACCATTCAGGTCTGTTAAAGAAAAGAGCAGTCCAGACAGATGATATATGAATTAGCGGACCCTTCGAATCAGATGATTGATTGATTGATGCTTATCTTAATGAGTGCATATTATCAAACAATCATGCCCACTTAAGTACAGTTTAAAAATGTAGCAAAACCTTAACAGAAAATGAGGTAATTCTGTGTATCCACTTCTTCTGGAAAGCTAATGGATGAATGAGCCATATACAGGATCAACAGTTGGGTCTTCCAAAACAACACCAAGTCTTCTTCAGCAACATGACTGGCCAGTTTGTTCACACCTCTACCTCCCTCCTCAGCTGTCCAGCATACCTGAGTCTCTGTTTTGAACAAAAATAATTATTCGTAACAACAAATTAAACATCTAGAACAAGTGTTCAAACTTAGTATACAGGGCAATGTTACTTCAGCTATTGTTTTGGTCCTTTAATCAATGACCATAATGTCACTACAGCCTCACTGAGATGTTCCCAGATCAGTAAGAGTAAGAGAATGTGCAGGCAACAAGTCCATTTTGATAACCTGTGCATTAAGGGAGGCTGAAATGTCACGCAAGACATTTCATTTTTTTCTAAAGAACAGAACATATAACTAAAGCAATCTTTTTTGTGACACAATAGTGGGATGAAGATTGTCAGATCAGTAGTAGATTAAATTTTCAGAACCCCATCACCAAAATTCAGAATATCAAAGAACACTTTATGTATTTGCTTTTACATATGATGTGGTAGAATTAATTGAAACTAATATTTATAAATGTTACAGCCAACATACAACATTGCTGCCTTGACTCCTGGTTTAATTTCAGCCAGTCACATTCTTTACCTAAATGAAATTTCATTATTTTATTAATAATCTCTGCTCAGACAGTTAGTATGGCTGAATCTTTGACTTCCTTCCACATTCCTTAACCAGTTCATAGATGCTCTGCGGACACCTGACCATTACACCTACAGTATATAAGTTTTTGGGACATTCCATTCCAAAACCATGGGCATTCATATGGAGGTGCCTACCCTGCCCCTGTAAATGCCTCCACTTTTCTCAGAAGGCTTTCCACAAGATTTTGGAGTGCTCCACCACTTCGTAGCTGAGCTGTTGTTGCTCCTAGATGCTCCCACTTCACAATAATCACGCTTACAGTTAACAAAAAAGATTTAGTAGAGCAGAAATTTCACGTACTGACCTGTGGCAAAGGTGGCATCATATGACAGTGCCACATTTAAAGTCACTGAGCTTTTCAGCATGACCCCTTCTTCTTCCAGTGTTTGTCAATGGAGTTACGTGGCTATCTGCTTAATTTTATGCACCTGTTAACAATGAGTGCGGCTGAAACAGTTGAACTCAATAAATTGGAGGAGTGTCCAGATACTTTGACCATACAGTGTACTTCTCAATTCTTCTTCAGACATACTGGCATCTTTGTGAACCAAAACCGTGGACTTATAACCCCATAAGACTTTCTGCCACTGATTATTTCTCCATGCTTAATGGTGCTTTGCATAATGTTGTCTCTTCTGCTTATCTTTCTTTAAGAATGATTTATTAACTGCAACATGCGCTACAACACCATTTTTTTGAAGATTTCTTTGCCCATTCGAAGCATGTGATTTTGTGTCAGATGCAATTGAGTCTGGCTGCAGACCTCCGGCACACCACTCCATTGAGGAGCCAACCAAATTGAACACATCCGATGATGTTTAGCGACCTTTCTATTACATGTCAGTGGTGTTCATCATTTGCATCATAGAAGGTGTACCTTGTGTTTCATTCTCATAAAAAAGTACTTAAACTATGGTTAAGATTAGGGATGTGGGAGGATTATATTACTCCTGAGTAATGATGACTATCAAGAAGGCATGTAGTTTTAGTGGTGTGATGATGCATGTTAAGGATCCATGATCATGTGCAGGTTTTTAGTTCATCTTTAGTGCATCTTGTGCATCATGGGTGTAGCCATGGGAGTGTTCAGTGTGGAGGCTAGCAGATTGTTTAGCTAGGTCTGCTGTTCCACCATGGCACTCATGGGACTGCAATCAGCACACAGCATCCACAGGAGAATAAAGGAGCCCCATGGTCAAGAATGAGATTGAGAAAAAGGAAAAGAGACCGAAGAAATCAGGAGGATTGTGGTTGAACCATTGCTGCTATATGGAGGAGGCAGGTTGAGCAGAGAAGTGGCTCTTTGGGGTAAGGTTGCTCCTACTAATCGTCCACAGTAGCGGAAGCAACCAACAGCTCTGAGTGGGCTTCAACTGAAGGCTAAAGGATGGTGTTTGGAGAAGAAGCAGGGTTTAAGGGGTCTTCACAGAGGCTGAGGGATGGCAGCAAGGACACGATCAAGTTCAAGAGTTGACTCTGCCTATCAAGGGACATCTCGTCTTGCTGAGGTGACCTTAAAGGGTGAGCAGAGGAGACATTGTTTTTGGATGAATGCACTGAGGCTCGTGATTCTTTACAAGGACAGATCCTGACTGCTTTTAACCTGATTTTAACCTATTTTAAAAAATATTTATTTGCATTTTAACCTCCACAAAGCACTTGTTTTTATTGAGGAGTATTTATTTATTGAAGACTGCACAACACTTTATTTGAAAATAAAAGCACTAAGCACTTTGATGCACCAACTGCTTGTCGCTATGTGTCCCCATTGGTCAGTAAATCCTTGGTACATAACTATCAATGTCCCAGAATCAACTGGATAATGCCTGTTTTGGGCAACCAGGGCATCACAAGTGGGCATGTCATGTAGAAGGACTGTCTCTTGGACTACGACTCTGTTGTGTAGTGGTGCTGGTCACATCCAGCCAATTTTCAGAGTTTCTGATGTGTAAATAATGTGACATAAGCATGCAATTTGAGAAGATTGAATCACAGGGCTTCAGAGGTCTGCACTAGACATTTCTCACCACTTCACTGGGGTTTCTTCAGTCCCTTCAGCGACTTTTCAGCCCTGTTAATCAGATGCACACAACTTTTAGTGTCTTCTACTGTGTTTCCTGTCTTCTCTTTTCCCAGTTTCTTCAGTTTTCTTTAAGGCAGTGTGAAATGAAGAACAGAAACATATAAAGGGTTGGGGCACCAAAGGTTACCCTGTTTAATGTTCAAGAGTGGAATGAACTCAAAATGTAGTAATCAATGCACATAAGTGTTGCTAGCGACAGTAAAGAGTAGCAAGGCTTTCTTATGGGAGAAGATTCTTTGTGGTTAAATGTCTGGTCTAGTGTGACATTAGACCTCCTGTGGTGATGGAATTCGTATTGAAAGAAGCAGAACAGTTAGGGCTGATGAGTGAAGACAGAAAGTGGCATCTCAGTAGTCTTCTGGAGAAGTCTCCTCCATTCTAGGGCAAATTGAAATTGTGTTAAAGACTATGTCACACCCAGTTTGGACCCAAAACCCTGTGAAATGCTAACATACTTGACAACAGTTTGAACACCACATCTTGAAAGTCCACTTTGGTGTGCTACTGCTGGCCGATTATAGCCTTGTCAAAGCTTTTCCCAAGCCATTTCCAAACGTCTTCTCAAGGCAACCCGGCATTTACGGTTACCATCCAATACACCCAATTATTTGTTAGACGGCCCCACTAGCCCACCTGGTTCAGCTAATCAGGACTTCATAATTTGAATCAGGGGTGCTGTTGGCGGAATTTAACAAATAAGTGGAATGACTGGAGTGAATCGAGGAGAGGTTTATGAATGGCTAAGCTGATACACTTTGACAGACTATCAATCTATAAAAATCATAGACCTGTATTGTACTAATCATCTCCTGGGATATTGATGCTGTATGGTTTTTTGAAAAACACATAAAATCCTTGTTCTTTATTATTGTATCAGTGTTTATTTGAATTTATTTAAAGGTATTCACTGTTTTACACACAAATACACACTTACTGCCCAGAAAATTAGCTTTAGAAATAACGCCTTGGGTGTCTAAGCCTTTTGTCAGTTCTGCACGTACTGCATATTCCTTGTCTAATAAAAAAACTCCCGAATCAGGAATCTTGTGTACTCGTTTATTCTATCTGACTTGGAAATCCTTTTCTATTCATTTTTCTTCATAACCAAGTAATAGCTATTTCATTACAAAGTAGACATGTTTATGTAAACACAGTAGTTATTCCTTGTATTCAGTGGTCTGGTTATCCAGGTATAAATAGCGTAACCTTTCAGTCAGCTCATGTTCTTCTTGACCTTTCCCATTAGATGAGCCTCCATTTCATGCAAGTCATTTATATGAAGGTCATGGGCACAAGAGAAAGCCAAATGTAAAAGAGGAAACAGGATATCTGATCAAAATAATAACGTACTCCTCTCGGCTGTGCCATGATAGCAGGGAGAACATTAGGCTCTGCGAAAGTCTACAAATTTTGGTAAATAATAATAAATAATTCAATACTCATCGATTAGTGTGGATTATATGTTCATTGCTGGCAACCATCTAAGAAAGCTAAGCTACACAGACTTAACAGGTGTCAGGTTACTGACAGCAAAAGCATTTCAGTGACTTAACTCAAGCAGCTTTCGGGTTTTAAAAATATCTTGGCCTAGTGCCCCAGTAGTACTTAGTTAAGTGAGGCTGTAGTGCCATTGAACCAGAGCTACCATCCTCGCTGCTTGCAGTTTGACTTCTCCCTGCTGAAAGAGGAAATAAGCGTACCTTCAAAATGTCTGATCAGTCCCCGTTTGACACAGATGTGATCACCCTGACCCGCTTTGTCATGGAACAGGGGAGGAAAGCAAAGGGAACAGGGGAGCTAACACAGCTGATCAACTCCATGCTGACAGCAATCAAGGCCATTTCTTCAGCAGTCAGGAAAGCCGGCCTGGCACACTTGTAAGTTGTTGTCTTATCACACAAGCAATGAGTGTATGAATAATTGGAAATATATGGAGGTTTCTCTAAAAATAGTTTTGCATTAGGCTGCATGATGGTGCAGTGCTTTGTGCTGCTTTCTCATGGACAAAGTGTCCAGGGCTTGAACGCCAGTTTGCATGTTCTCTTTGTAGCTGCATTGGCTTTTTCTTTGGGTGTTCTGACTTTCTCCTGCCAAAGATATGCATGTTAGTTAAACTGGAGATGCTAAAGAGGCTCTGGAGATGAAAGGCGCTACAATGGACCAGCTCCCCATCTGGGGCTGCTCTCCGCTGCCAGGCCCCGTCACGCTGAATTGAATGGAGCAGCTTAGAAAATGTTATGTTAAACTATTTTGCATTTCTGCTTTAGCTAGCATAATAATAATTCCTAGAGACTGAGTGTGATATCTGGAGAGATCTTTATAAGTATTCGAACTGCAATTTGCTTGCTGACATTTATTTGCCGTACAGTGAAATGTGATGCATCTGGCACATTAATGTTATTCACCTCGCCCACAAATTATAACACTCTGGCAATTTCCTTGAACAATGAGGTAGCTGTCCCCTCAGAAATTCCACTCGAGGCCCACAGTGATTACTGTGACAGTTGCTGATGTTCATTAGACGAGTGAATTTAAAATGTGGGATGCATTGCGCATTTCCGCAGTTTGATTGCCAAGATAGATCCTCACCTACTTTTCCATCCTAAGTTCAAGTACAAGCTCAAGCTGATGAGCTAAGCCATACGTAAAATAAATTGTTAATTTCTAATTTTGATTAGTTATTTAAAAATCCTGCAACAGTAGACTTGTGCAGGCCATCTCAGATTGTAATAGTAGAGACAGGTGTCCCTAAAGCTTGCACAGCTTGCCATCTGTTTTTATATCTGCTTGACTTAAATTAATGTTTACAGAAGCCTTTGGATTTATTATGCAATGTTTTCTAATAATTTACACCTAAAAGAAAAAATGTCAAGCAGAATCATGCATATCTTAAGTGTGTTATGTTGTACCCATAGAATAGTTATCAAGTCACTTTAAGTGTAAGTACGTTGTGACAATGCAGTGCAAGAACAAGAAAACGTACAGCAGACCAGGCATACCAGGAGGAAATAACTCTTTAGTATGCAACAATGAGATATCAAGCTAGGAAATGGTGGTCTCTGGTAACTGACCCGAATGAAGGCATACCACAAAAGTGTGAACTTTGCCTTGCCTTGGACACTACTTGTAACTGCCCTGAATGGTGCAGTGCCACAACATCACTTTCCAGAAGCCTAGTAAATGGACAGGAGACTCCTACGGCTGGCTGCTGCACCATTTACTTTGGTGTGTTTTCATTAAAACCATGGAGCTTTTCAGTTATCAGCTTGATCAGCAGACAGGCACACTTCAAATGGGGTAGGCCATAGATCATGGACTTGAAGAAAGATTACTGGGAACTGGCCGATATGGTGACACACGGCAAGGAGACACATTTGGCTTTGGTTTTCACTAGTTAGTACAGGGGTCCTCAATCACAGTCCTGGGGCCTCATGTATAAACAGTGCGTACGCACAGAAATGTTGCGTAAGAACGTTTCCACGTTCAAATAGCGATGTATAAAACCTAAACTTGGCGTAAAGCCACATTTCCATGGTACCTCATACCCTGTCGTACGCAAGTTCTCTGCTCGGTTTTGCAGACTGGTGGCACCCAGCGTCAAAGTACTGCTACTGTTCCTGTGTGGTTTATCATTCTTTTTCAGATCCACGTCCCAGACGCGGCTTTATAAATACACTGAAATTAACCGCATATTGTTTATTAGTTTAATGCATCTGATTGTAATTAACCAGTAACAATATAATGGTCCACGGAATGGTCAAACTATTCCAAATACCATAACTGCTTTAACGTTGTTACTCTCACTGCACCTTCTTCTTTCAACTGCTCCCGTTAGGGGTTGCCACAGCAGATCGTCTTCTTCCATATTACTCTCACTGCACCACTCAGAGCAGCTGATTTGAAAGAGAATTATCGGTATACAACAACAAGCACACGCTGCCTCAGCCATGCTTCCTATTTGAACTGCTTCTCACACGGCAAACGCTTCAAACCTTTCCTGTATGGACCTCTCGGTTCAGAAAGAGTTTCATCCCAAGAGCTCTAAACGCATTCAATCAGTCCATCAACTGCTCCTTGTAGAACTGTTTGGACTTATAAGTACAATCATCTCACTGTAAACCTGCACTACAGTTATAATAATGCACAACCTGAGCCACTTTATAAAGCGTGTATTTACATATGATGACGATATCATTTTTAAGATGAAATCCAGCAAAATATGTTTATTATATTATACAGATAAAAGCACTGTATGCTTCACTGGGACAGGCGTGAACGATAGAATAATTAAACATGTACTACGAAGATATTTCAATGTTCCTTAAAAGTTTTGAAGAATCGGCGTTATAAGCTTACAGATGGCTTAACGTCTATTACAGAGCCGATTGTGTGGCAATCGATTACTTGGAGAAAGAAAAGGAAGGACAGGAATTGGAGGTTAGTACGTTTGAAAGAGACAGTACTGCAGGGGCGGTCTTAGGCATGTGCAAACTGTGCACCTGCACAGGGCCGCCAAATCCCAGGGGCCGCCACACCAATATATATTGAATATAAAACAGAAAGAGAAAATAACGACACAGCTAAAAACGCAGCGGAAAATTTTGGCAAAAGTTAAACGCTCGTGTCATGAGCACTAGGCCGCTATGCAGTGTCCGCAACGGACATGGCCATCCGCTGTGCATAACATACCATATTGACATTGGCGGGCAAAAGGGCCACTGATTCTTTCTCTGCCCAGGACCGCCACAAGCCTAGAGCTGTCCCTGAGTACTGCTGCAATAAATTATTTCATCAAAGGTCGCGCACAATCACTGCGCCACTATGTTCCCATGTTTAATAACGTGCTTTAACTCCTATCATCATGAAAATGATATCGCGTATACATCTCAGTATTTTAATTATTCAGAGAGTTGTAATATCACGAATGTAATGGATTCTGTGTCCTGTCGGAGGAAGAGAAAGCCGGTTTAAGAAGCACATAGTGATTCACATACATAGAGCACATAGAAGAACACATACAAGACAAAGCATTTAACGTGCTACTTTAATTACGATGTGATTTGAGAAACTGGTTAAGTAAACGATTTTAAGATAAAGTTTATGATGTTCTACTTTAATGACAAAATAAACTACGTGATTAAAGTGGAAATTTCGAGATTGAAGTTGACATTTCGTGCTTTTTCCCCAGTGTGTGCCTTTTTTTTCTCTGTACCCTAATAAGCTTTCATATGACACTCAGATGGTGGGCTATGTCTCGCCTTTTCACGGCGACTTTGATATCTGACTTCTTTTTTATTTCGGGCACTGTGCGACTTTGTGAACTTGAGCTTTCGAGTTTCTCCGACACGCTATGTCAGTCGATTAACTTCCTTTTGTTGTTTATATCACTGTTTAAACCAACAAATAGTACATTTTTCCTTGCCTCCACTTGGTATTCGCTGAAATTCTTCCATTTTCCCTCTTGCTTTTGCCATTGCCTTTTCACAGAACGCTGAGCTTAAGGGCTATTTATATTGCTTTGCATATTCAAAGAGGCGTAATTCTGGGAGGAGTTGGGGTTGGGCAGCAGGCGTGTGCACGAGCGTTACTTTTCACGCTGATCGAGATTTATGTAGCGGAAGAATGTGGAAGTTTGCGTACGCACAGATTCCTGCATTTGGATTTTTCTGTGCTTAAGCACATTTCGGCTTTTGTGCTTACGTCATGTTATAGTGTGAATTCTACGCCCGGCGTTATGCATGAGGCCCCTGGAGGGCCGCAGTGGCTGCAGGGTTTTATTCCAACTAGTTGCCTAATTAGAAAGCAGTCTAATGCTGATAATGAAACTTGGTATTACACTATTTAGCTTGTTAGTGCTTGCATTCATCCAAGAGTAAGTTTAATTGCACTGTAGAGTTTCCTTCTGTGAGAACATTATCTATGTGTTTTGTGGACCAGAATAGATTTAAACTTAATGGTGCTTCCAATTCCCATCTCATTCATTTCTAAACATTTTTTATCACAGATACTTCATGGAAAGCACGTGAGCTGGAGAGCTGCTGGATTTTTGATTATCTGCATTTCATTATTAGCTAATGTCTGATTAAGAAAACAGGCAACAATTAAAACGTAAATGCAGCTGCTGAAATCTAAAATAGGCAATTAAGGGTTCTGAATAGTAACAGGAAAAAGAACTAAAAGTAAAACGTATTGCTTTAGTAGTAAATACAGGGTTCTAATTAAGAAATTGATTAAAGTGAAAATCTGCAGCCATAGCGGACCTCCGGGACTGTAATTGAGGACCTCTGATCTACAAAGGACTAAAAGTTGTCTTTGATGAATGACGGCACTAACAAGGCATAGAGTTAAACACCAGCTTTCATTATCAGCAAGGACTGAGTTCTAATTAGGACACTGGCTGGAACGAAAGCCACTGCGCTCCTCCAGAACTGTCATTGTGGATACCCTGAATTAGTAGATCCTTGGCATGAACAGCAGGCGGCCACACACTCCACTTTATTACAACTTAATTAATGGAATGAAGGTTGCTGGAAGTTTGCTTTGGAGTACTCTGTATTGGAATTTTTTAGGAAGATCCCCAGTAATTGGCGTGAATAAGCTGGTACTCAGGGATGATGGAGCCAGAATTTAAACTCAGAGCTCAAGAACTGGAAGCTGAATAGGCAGCAGTGTTGGACTGATATAAAATGTCGACTTCTGTACCAATACCAAAATGATGCTGTAGTAAATAACAGATAACTCCCCTATCCCCTAAAACTCTCCTGTGTTAAGACCATAAGAACATCTTTTTCTTTTTAATTGCTTCCCAACCTGACTGACTCTCCTGTAAGTTCATCTCCCACTTCATTGTGGCAAGGCCCTGAAGCATGTTGCTCCTTCTCATTTTCTCTTCTCTTGTACTTGCACATGTTGTTATCGCACACCACACTCTTCTGCTCTTGCTATGCCAGTTTTGCATTTTAGCAAATTCTTATTCTCTCCGTCAAACGTTTTCCGACTGCTGTGCACCTTCCACCAAAAGACCATGGACTCTTGTGCTCCTTCCACTTTTTTCCTCTGTGCCCCCCAGAGTGAACAGCGATGCTTCATTTGCATAACCCACCTCTCTTTTAGAAAGCAACTACGCAGCTACACGGCCCTCTGGATTACCAGCCCGGCACTGTAATATATTCAGTATCTGAAATATTAAAACATATAAAATGTTTCAAAGAAAAAGTCTTTCCTGACACTTGAAACTTTAACCTGGAAGAAAACACACTTCAAAATGTCCTTGGGGGCTAAAAATATATTAGTGACATGCGCATCAATTAAACTCCATTGCAGATTAACGCTATTTTAGTGTAATATGACACTTTGCACCACACTCTGCAGAATCACAATAATTAGGCTTGAACTTGTTCTGTGTGTGTGTCTGTTCATCAAACAATCTTGGGAAAGCGGTCTTTGTGAACTCGCACTTTTTGAGAATGCTGCACTTGTTAACCCACTGAAACAGATAAATGTGAACTTTCCTCATTTTTACTGTAAATACATGTCAGGTTCTGAGCCTCTGTAAGACACTGGGTTGAGCAAAAGATAAATGCTTAGCAAGATCTGATGCTTTGCCGCCTTTGGTGAGACAATAAAACTAGTGCTGCAGTATCTTCGGGTTCAGCTTTTCCATTTGCTTTAATAGCAAAATATTGCCATATCCCACTTTGGCTGCCATGTTTATGCTCTCCTTGTCTTTTTTAAAGCAAATGTAGTCACATTTTTGATGTAGTAAAATTACCGAGTTTGTTCAAAATGCTAGTAGAGTGCCATTTTAAAATTGTAGTAGTTTGGTACTTTTTTAGTATCGGTATACCACACAGCTCTGATAGACACTAACTATTATTTGGGGATCTTAGCACATATTGGAGGCTAAACAACCAAGTGGCACCAGGGACTACCAGACAGAAGCTGCTGATAACCTAGTGACAAGTGGCCAGGACAGATCAACCAGGAACAACCATGGAAGTAATGCAACCTGCACATGAGAAGAAGAGAGAACAAGAAAATAAGGCAGGCCAGTTGTTTTGCCAGATAGTCAGGATACCTGTGAAAGTTAGGGCCACTTAAAAGTTAATAGCCATTTTTTTGTAATCTGTTATGTTGCATATCGGTTTGTTTACTATTACAGTAATGTTATTCCCTTGCTATTATTATTCAGTAAATAAATCAAGCTCTCAGTCTTGAAAAAATAGGTATGTCTCCGAGGCCATGTTGGATTCAAGTTGGACAAAGCCACACTGCGTGACATAAGCAACTGGATGAACAGGATCACTGCAGAATGGCAATGAACTAATGCTGTTACTTTGTTGGCACATTAAGCACATTTTAATACGAGGCGAGACACAAAAATAACTGGATTGGTAAAAAATATATATTTATTGATGAATTACAGCATTCTAAACATTGTCACCTTCTATATACTGCCCCTCTCGATCTCTACACCGCTCCATACGTGTCTTCCATTGATTAAAACACTGCTGGAAGTCTTCTTGCTTGAGGCTCTTCACTTCATCCATTGAAGAAAAATGTGTTCCCTTCAGGTCACTTTTGATTTTCGGGAACAAGTAAAAATCACGGGGAGCTAAATCAGGAGAATAGGGAGGATGATCGAGGACAGGAATGTTTTTGTCAATCAAAAACTGCTTTACAGAAAAAGAGAAAATTCGTGATAAATTTGATGTTGATTCGCTGTCCGATTTTTTCACCTGACATTGTCATGGCAACTCGTGTAGCGATTGTTGTGCAAATACTGACTGGGCTATTCACAGGATATACCTAGCCGGTCGGCGGTTTGAGAGTGTGTGTAGGAAGGGATACAATTCTATGATTCACATCCGGCCGACCTCCAGACGGTTTTCCAGGAAAGCCCCAAGCCCAGTCCGGTTATTTTTGTGTCTCACCTCGTACAGTGGTCATCTGCTTATTATGTGAGAACACTGTAATTAGTGGTACAATCTTGATCAGAGTCATATTTTGTGCTTACTAAGTAACAGTTGAGTGCAAACACAACTTGTTTATCTCATCAGCTAAGGACTTCCACTTTGTTCAAATAACTTAACATAGCAATACACATTCTGCTGCTTCCTCTGCAACTTCTTAATAATATTTAGACTTTTTGATTCCTTGTTTTGTTAGGTGGTTAATTTGAATCCCAAAAACCTGAAGCACATTTGAAACTAGCAGGCACTTTTGACTGGACATCATACAATTAAAGAACATCAGAAGTATTAAAGTATGTTAAAAACTGCACAATGTAAACATTTAATTATAAAAACAATATTAATATAAAATATTACTGTTATATTACAGCCACGGATTTTTTTCCCCAATCTTATACTGAATTCATTTTCTCTTTTATGAATTAATACTTTTCAAGTTTTTTATATATTATTGCTAGTTTTGCCCTATTGAGTATTTTATGATATTTTTTTGTTTGGTTACAAAAATCTTTATTTGTATAAAGATTTCAGTTTGGAACTCAGTTTTATCTGCCTTTGGCCAACGACAGCCCCAAGAAACATTTTTCAATGAAAAAATTTAAAATGCAGCAATGTGGTACACAATGGTATAATGAGTGTGATGATAACATATAGTATGGTTTGTGTGTAGCAAATGGACGGCGAGGAGGCCAGCATGACCGATCTACTTAGCTGCTGAAATGTTTTTTTTTTAACACTTGGTCTGGCGATCCAAAGACATCGACTTGTTAGCTGACTCAGTGGTTAAGACGCACTAGTCTATACATTACAAGGAAGAGCTTTTATGGTTTTTCTCCCATGCAAAACATTTTTGTTAACTTTGGAACTGTAATGCAAATTCTGAACATCTAAGGCCAGGTCTCTATTTTTGGGCCTGTGTAGGCCATAGCCTGAAGGTAGTGGTTGGAGGACAGACTGGCTTGGGCTGGACAGTAATGGTCCTGGCCTGGTGTGTGGCTTATTTTAAACGAATCATACTCCTCTTCTCCATATTTCTGTCTCCATTACAGAACAATTATATTCAAAAAAGTAACGGCACACTGCACGATAACGTGCAGTGAATACACTTGACTTGAGCATTTATAGTTTTCATCCTCTTTCTCTGTATGTTTAGCATTCGTTTGCTCAGAGGTTGATGCGCTTGCTGCTTCGTGAGCAGTTCTTCTTTTCTCCACCCTAGTGGCTCGCTTCTTCTCTTCATTCATCTGCATCTTTTCGTGTTAAAACTGATTAAGTCAGTGTTTGCAATGCAATTACTTAGTATGTCTTCTTTAATTTTTCACTTAAGTTGACACTTAAGTTTTCAATTTGCCTCAAGAATGATTTAAGATATGAAGAGGTACGGGAAGTGACGGCGAAGGTGGTAAGGATGAGAACGGCGCCCATACGCATGCATCCCACGGCCGCCCTGCTGACCGCTGCCGAGAGTTGATTCTACAATAAAATAAAATAAAAATAAAAAGAGGAATAACTTTGGAGGTCAATCACCACACTGAAAGCAGATAGTAGACGTCACGTAGTATATATGTACCAAATTTCAGGTCAATAGTTCAAATGGTTTGAGAGCTACAGATAATTTACAAAATGGTGTTTTGTCAAGTAATGGTTCTATGAGGAACCACAAAACCCAGCAAAAGAACCATAAAGGGCTATTATTGAAGAACCATTATTTTTAAGAGTATAGTTGGTACTGACGTTTTTCTAATTCAGATTGCAATACATTTGCCTAGGGCAGGGACTCGCATAACATAGTTAAACTGGACTAAAATATTTGAACAACTGATAACTTTATTGTGTTCTGCAAAATGATCAGAATTATAGCTCAATTTAGAATAGTACAAAGGCACACAAGTGTGCTCTCCAGTTATGTGAATAAAAGTATTGTGTTGAACCAACACTGTTTAAAGCTGAAGGTGGTGACTGTTGTAAGAAACAGGATGAGAGTAGGCAATCATGGAGAAAATAAATCAACAAAAAACAAAACAAACTGACTACAAAGTAAAAACTATAATATATGCAGGAGTAAGCGACAAGTTCATTTGCATCCAATGAGTTTTAAAAAAGCCTTAGTTACTGTAGTCATGTAATATTAGCATTAATATAGACCCCTTGTCTCACTGTAACTGGACTCCTTTGAGTTATGTTGGAAGGATGGCCAGATTACTCTTTAATCAAGACATGCTAGAAAGCCATTGAATAACTAAAAAGCATGTCCTGCTCAGACAGAATAAGGCAACTGGACTCTTTTATTCTTGAACAGAGAAGGTTACATACTGGCCTAATTCAGGTCCAGTATTCAACGTTCTTATATAATCAATAAAGTTGAACCAGCAGAATTCCATCAGTTAATGATAGCAAAGTGATCAAGAAGGCTAATAAAATGTTAGTTTATATAGCACCATGTGTGGAGTACAAGTAAAAGGAGGTTCAGGTCAGGTTACAACAACAACAACATTTATTTATATAGCACATTTTCATACAAATAATGTAGCTCAAAGTGCTTAGGTTAGGTCAGGTGTTATGTGGGTGTCTCCTTAGCCTGGTCCAACCACTTGGGTCTTCTGCATGCCACATCACCCTTGAGGAATGGCACCACATGGCCATAGTGCTATAACTGACACTCCCTCACAATGCAGGTAACGTGTCTCATTTGGGACTCTGTGAGCAACCACTCGTTCGAAACAAAGTCAAACCAGCGGAACCCAAGGATTCACCGAAGAGCAGGGTCGGATTTTCCTATAGGCTAACTAGGCTTCAGCCTAGGGCCTCAAGATCAAGAGGGGCCTACATTCAAATTGTTAGCAAAATTTTATTATCTCTCATGTAATTTACAAACTTAAAAATGGAAGGTGAAAGGGCCTCATAAGTGGAATAGCCTAGGGCCTCTTTTCATATAAATCCGGCCCTGCCGAAGAGACACAGTACCGAAGGAGTCCAGTATTTGTTCTCAGGTCACTGGATAGCATCCATGTCTAGCAACCATATAGTAAAACAGGAAGCACCAGGACTCTACAGACTTGGACCTTTGTCCTTTTGCAAAGATATCGGGAGCGCCACAAACACTTTTGCAGTTACCTCATGACCCCCCATGTTCTCCTAATCCATCTACTTCATGGAACAGTCACCAGAGACATGAATGTCGCTGCCGAGATAAGTAAACCTCTTGATGAGGACAATATTCTCTCCACAGACAGACATACTGCTTATGGCTGTGCCCAATAGATCATTAAGGGCCTGGATATTGATTTTTATCCAGGGAACTTGCAAGCCCAGATACTCAGACTCTTGACTCAGTCTTTCGAGAGCCCCAATCAGAGGCTCCATTGACTCCACAAAGATCACAGCATCATTGGCAACGTCAAGATCAGTGGATCTCTCTTCACCAACAGATGCCCCACAACTGCTGGACCCCACGACCTTGAACAAAATTAAGTCCATGCAAGCATTGAACAGGGTAGGAGGAGCAAGAACACGCCAATGACGAACCCCAGAATCAACTGGGAAAAACACAGAGGTTCTGCCTCCACTCTGCATAGCACTCACAGTACCAGTGTACAGGCCGGCCATGATATTCAGCAACTTTGGGGGAATTCCACAAAATGTCAGGATGTCCCACAGGGCAGCTTGATCAACTGAGTCAAACACTTGATGAAAATCGACAAAGGCTGAAAAGAAACTCTACTGATATTTACATTTGTGCTCCATGAGAACCCTCAGTGCCAGGATGCGGTTGATGGTGGACTTCTTATACGTAAAACCAGACTGCTCCAGTCACTGGTAGGTGAACAAGTGGTCACGGATCCTATTGAGGATGGCCCTAGCAAGTACCTTACCTGGCACCAAGAGCAGTGTTATCCCCCTGTAGTTACACAATCCAGTTGATATATACTTGAGAAATAATGTTTAAGACTTTTTCCTCATTAAAAACCATTAACTGATTGGCCTCACATCACCCAGAACAACAGGTTTGAGTAAACTGTTTACAGAAATATTTACTAACACTAATCCACTGAAGCACTAAGAATAAAAGAAAGAGGAGTCAAGTCAAGGAAAACATGATGATTATTCTTTATCATAATAATGACAAATGCAAACAAATTAACGAAAGAAAGCTTGGTTTGCTTGAATTAATTTTTTTGTTTGCCTCCTTTAGGTATGGGATTGCTGGGACTGTAAATGTTACAGGGGATCAGGTGAAAAAACTGGATGTCCTATCCAATGAAATGGTCATTAACATGCTCCAGTCATCTTACAGCACTTGTGTTCTCGTCACGGAGGAGAATGAAGAGGCGATCATCACCCCCAAAGAGAAAAGAGTAAGACAATTGAAAAAATTGGCCAGCAGGTGGTGCTGTAATATCATACAACGAACGTTATTGTCAGTGCCGTCCAATTATTCACCTGCTTTAAAAGTCTCTCTTATAAAACCAGAACTGACCAAATTAAAAGAATAATAAAAATTAAAAAAAAAATACGAGGGGGACGGTTATAACACGTTACAGTTGGCGCTTTTGCCTTTACTTTTTACGTTGAGACTATTAGCTAGTGCAGCAGATGATCTAAATGAGCTCCGTCCTAAGAAGTATTTGGCAGAATAAGTGGTGTTAACCGCTTACTGTGAAAACATATTGTGTAATTTGACTCCAAATCGCTGGCGACCCTCAGTGGAGCATTATAGTCCGAAACAGGCAGTGTTTTATTTATTACACCATAATATTTTCAATTCCCAATTGCTTACAAATCGTTTGTTCTCGGTCGATTCCCAGTTTCTTTCGCGGATTCTAGCCTCTGCGTAACGTTTGACTTTTGTCCTCAGACAACATGAAAGTTTTCGGAGGTGTTATCCTGAAACGCACTTCCACCTAATTCAAGCATTTTGTTTTGAACAGTTTATAATGAATGATTTATCAATTTTCAGAGTGCTGGACCGCTTCTTGGCAGCACCTGGGTGCAAGGCAGGGCCAATTCTAGTCGGCACACACAGGGTGGTCATCAGTTAACTTAATGTGCATATTCCCACAGAAAATCTTGGAAAAAAAGTGTACCAAATCCAATGCTGAGAAACCGGGGGCCGAAGCCCATTTCTGACAATACAAATAACAGGAAAGAACCTCAGACACTCAAACTCAAAACTATACAAATGGCAGTTATTTCACCTGCAATTTTTTAGAGGTGTAGGAGGTAAACACGAGGAGAACGTACAGACTCCACAGGGACAACACGGCTGGGTGCGGGATTCAAACTCAGGACGTAGGATGAGCGAGGCGGCGGGACCCACTGTGACGCATGCGCAGTAGGTTCTGAATATAATAAAAGACTGCTTGATACATAACTCCCACACAAGTGATTAAATAATGTAGCAGTGCGCTCTGTGCTTTACCTGTGGCGGGTGGACCATTTGAACAATAAAGAAAGTGAAAAGATGACATGTTACATTCTAAGAAAATAATAGATTCCTTTATACTCAGACGTTTACAGGATATGTAGCTTTGGATTTAAGAAGTAAACTCAACGTGCAATTATTGCGACGTTATGTCAGTTTTTAAAGAATGAATTTTGTTTTTCGGTCTACTGGCTATATAATATCAAAAAAGAAATCAGCAAAACTTACATCGTCAAGCCTTTACTATAATTGCAACTTGCCCCATTAGCACTATGTTCTTTATACAGTAAATTATATGTTCTTAAATCCATCGACACAGTATCTTTCATTGCCAAGTTGCTTTCCAAGACGCTCAGCACATTCACAAGCACACACACGTCGGGCGTCTTGTTCAGTCGCTCGGGTGCTCTTAAGATGGGACAAGACCACCTACCTTCACTTTAAATACATACTAAGTCGAACTGTCAGGGGGGACCCCTATTGTGGCGTGTTGCTTTTTATTCTGTTGGGCTTTGCAAAGCGCGGTGTAAAAATAGCAATATTGATTGAAATCTGCATTAAATATTTAGCTCTTAAGCACGTTTTCACATTTTAATCGATTACTAATTAGTTTGAACATAATAATGTAACAAGTTAAGCCACACTTTTGAAAGCTTCCTCTGCAGCAGGTTAACCGCTAATGAGTTCCTTTCCTTCTCTCCTGCAGGGTAAATACATCGTCTGCTTCGACCCGCTGGACGGCTCCTCCAATATCGACTGCCTGGCCCCAATTGGGACGATCTTCGCCATTTACAGGAAGGTAAGCGCTTCGTCTGATGATGGCCACGTCGTTTAATTAGTAATGACTCTGGGGCATAACTTAGCCTGTCTACAGTTTCTTGAGATGCGGATCAGATAACATCTACTGTATTGTTTTCATTTCACTACGACTAATAATATAACTGTCAAATACTTGTGTAGTGCGTGGCTTTGTTTCGGCAGGTTTGGGGATTGAATTCCATGATCAGAGTCTTTTCATTTCTGGGAGTCGGTTGATTTCGCTTGGCCTTGCTTAAACAAGCTTACATTTCACATGAATAAGGTGAAATATAATACAGCCGACGCGGGTTCAAGAATGCATATCTTCTGCATATTGTAACGAAAACCGAGATGGAAAGACCGAGACACGCATGGAATGGAAATTAAGCCCAATAACTGGCACGTTTATTCCACAACAAATAATTTACAACAGTCGTCTTGCAGAATGAAACGCTCTGTAAAAATAAGTCACTTCACTAGACATCTCAAGGTGTTCCTGTCGTGTCCCTTTCCCCAGTTATAATCTGCAAGACTGCATTTATAATGCAAAGGGAGTCTCCACTGGCCTCCTCTGACTAGAAAGCTGTAACGAGAAAGTCCAGGGGCTCTGCACACCTCTGAATACCCTGCTGTCAATCACCTGTCCTGAACACGCCCACCCCCAGAGTGACAATGCCGGCCGTTACAATAGGTTATATAAGACTCAAAACGGAGAGCTGCACGTACTTTGGTCACAACGAATCGGGAGCTCGCACTACATTAACTAGGTTGGACCGGCCTTTGGTCCGTACTTCCCAGACACTTCGATTCATTTTAAAGCATAAACTCTGAATAATTAGGAATCCCCAACCAGTTCTCCTGAAGCGTGTGAGGTGTACGATGTGCAGGGCAGAACAGCCATGGACTTGTATTGTCCTCAGGTGCATTCATCTTTCTATTGGCCGCATTTCAACAATTCCTTAGGATAGCTTCAAGCAATCGACAGCTTAAAAAGACGTATAGCAGCGTCAGTGCATGGTGAAGATACTGAAGAAACAAGAAGAGAAGGTTCAGTGCTCGAGTCCTTTTAACTCATCTCCCTTGGTATTCTAGTATCTCATACACTGACTGAGGCCAACCTCTGAGCTTCATTTTCATTGTCCACAACTGAGGTGTGTGTTAAGAATTAAGAAATGGCACTATACCTCTGATGGCGAGTAGGATCCAAAGTCGCTTTATAAGTACATACATCCATTTTCTGGTGAAACTCTACTTTAATTCAAGAAGTTCTGAATTTATCATCCTCTCTTGGAGTCCATATCTAAACTGTATGCCCATAAATGTGGCACTTGAAGGGCAAAGATTTACATGTACACTACCGACGATTCACCAGTACACAAAAAGGTACTCACCGGAGCCCACCCTCTCGACTTTGACAGGTGAAAAATCACAGTTTTCATTTCAAGACGCATTTCATGCTGTGCGTGGTGCCACTGAAATAAATAAATGAAGAAACAATTAAATACATGAAGATATAAGCAGAAAAAAAAAAACAAATTCATGTCACATTAACAGCAATTATTAATGCTCACCTACCAATATGTTCTTATTTATTTTTGCCACCTTTCACAAAAAAATTATTTGCATAATTATTTATTTAACTTATTTGGTCCATAACATTCCTCCATGCACTCTTAAAGATACTGGTTATTTAATGCCATTTTACAGTTATTTGTTGGGTTGTGTGGTTCCCCGTAGAGTTCTCATCTCATTCTGAACATAGTTCTATGCTTATGAAGTTGATTCTCTGTGTTTTGAAATGTTTCCTAAAATGTACAAAATGAAAAAAAAAACAAATTTTTAATGTTTTGTTAGACTACTAGCAGGACACTAACAAGTTAAGAAAATTGAACTTAGCCTGTGTTATTGTATGCAGCATGAGTCCTTTTAAAATCATGAGCCATTGGCATTTCACAAATCTGTTACCAGCTATTAATGGTTATTTACTGTATGGTGCCCATTACAGGTTTTTATATAAATAAAATGTTCTTTTTTGGAACTTTCATGTGGATGGGTCTTTTGGGAAACAAAAATGGTTCCCCTATGGCATCTGAAGAACATTCAGGCCCTTTTAAGTATGTAGGCGGCACAGTTTGCGTTCCTTCCTCACAGCTCATTGGGGTTTAGGGTCTGCATTGTGTTTGCATGTTACCCCGAGCGTGCATCGACCGACTAGTATGAGTGAGTACCCAGTGAACAGGCTAAGTGTGCCCTTTGATGCACCAGCTCCACATCCGGAGATGGTTTCTGCCATCTACCCCTTGCTGCCATTGCCAAGCAATGCTCCGCCTCACCAAAGCCAATTTTCTAGAAAATGACAAATCGGTCTGTAGGGAGATTAAAAAAAAAAATTTTTTTAAAGGGGCGGCACGGTGGTGCAGTGGGGAGCGCTGCTGCCTCGCAGTTGGGAGACCTGGGGACCTGGGTTCGCTTCCCGGGTCCTCCCTGCGTGGAGTTTGCATGTTCTCCCTGTGTCTGCGTGGGTTTCCTCCGGGCACTCCGGTTTCCTCCCACAGTCCAAAGACATGCAGGTTAGGTGGATTGGCGATTCTAAATTGGCCCTAGTGTGTGCTTGGTGTGTGGGTGTGTTTGTGTGTGTCCTGCGGTGGGTTGGCAACCTACCCAGGATTGGTTCCTGCCTTGTGCCCTGTGTTGGCTGGGATTGGCTCCAGCAGACCCCCCGTGACCCTGTGTTTGGATTCAGCGGGTTGGAAAATGGATGGATGGATGGATTTTTTAAAAGCTGAGGAAATTGAGCCCTCTATGTTTTGAACCCACTCATAACAAATAAAGCTTACAGTGTGAATGAGATTATCTCCATAGCAAAGTAAGCAGCAACCCTGGAAGGGGTACCAGACATACTGTACTTGTATATTGCAGCCTGAATTCTAATTTGCATTAACTGGAAGCTGTCTTATCTTTACACTGACTGAGGATACAATGCTGTTCATTAAGCTTAAAAAATTACAAAGAGTCTAGCCTATTTGAAGAAATAAAACTTTTCCAAGTTAGTTTGTCTCATTATAAAATGCCTGGGCCAACTGAAGTGAAACATTTTCTGCTTGCCTAAAACATATAAACATATATTATATAATATATACACACACACAGTATATAGTACAAAACCCCTACGTATATACCAATAGGCAGAAAAAATATAACATTTGTTAAGTTACATTTTACTGTTCAAATTCCTCATCCAATAATAATTTCTGAACCAGGGTAAATTCTTTTATTTTTCTTGTACTTCATATGTAAATTCTTAACATGTGTGCACAAACTGAGCACTTTGTAAACAGTTTACACAAATGAGTGTGAAATGTGATGGAGAGGAAGACCTAGTTATAGCACTGTCTCTGCTGATTGATTGATTCTTTGATTTCATATATAGACAGACCAACTGAAATGATTGATGATCCAACAGGTTCAACAAATGGGTAAATAAGGTTAGTTTAGTTTAGAATATACTCTATTTGTCCCCAAGGAGAAATTAAAATTTTACAGAATCACAAAAAATATATCAATCCCCCATAAGAACTACTAGTATGTATAACAGAGAGCTGCTGCTGACAATAACACGGTTGCAGTTGTCAATAAGTTAAGTTCAGACCTGCTCTGATTGCAGGTTTAGACTTAAAGTCATGAAATAAGAGGCTAGATATTGTGACTAAACAGCCTGATCTCTCCTCAGGTGACAGAAGATGAGGCCTCAGAGAAAGACGCCCTACAGCCTGGAAGAAACATCGTGGCTGCTGGCTATGCCCTGTATGGCAGTGCCACATTAGTTGCGCTGAGCACTGGACAAGGAGTCAACTGCTTTATGTTGGATCCAGTGAGTAATTGCAACTTACACTCATTTATAGTTCCATACAATTTCCACCAACTGATCCACCTGTGGTGACCTGGTACAAACATACTTACATAATTCTCATATAAAAAGCAAGCAAATACAACTGTCACATTTCTGTTTACCTTGTGGCCTGCAGAGGTCATGCACTCCTGCCAGCCAAACTCGACACAAGTTCAGCACACATGCTTTTTATTTTTTCCTGTGGGAAACACTTTCCCTCATTTCCCACCTGCACCGCATAGTTCAAACACAAGAACACAAAAGCACACTTTCTTCTTTCCTCTTCTCCTTTCTCTCTTATTTCGCCTCCACTCCTCTAGGCAATCTTCGTCACCCTTCCTCCTGACTCTGGCTCTCGGAGTAGTGGCAGCTTGCTCCTTTTAAGCCACACCCAGGAGGGCTCCAGGTGGCCCATTAGCATGTTCCAGAAGTACTCCCAGGTGTGGCAATAGTCTGACATAATAGGGCTCCCCAGTCTCCGCAGCGCCCCCTGGTGGCCCCGACGGAAATCAACAGGGCTGCAGCGAACTCCAACTCCCAGCGTGCCCTGCGGGAATCCTTGGTGCCACAGCCATCCAGGGGGACTGCCATCTAGCGGCCTGAGGGAGGTACTGTCCTGTGTCTGCTTTTTCCCCGGTCCTTCTGGTTCACAGGCGTCCTGGTTGGGCAAGGGCCACGGTTTTCCACCACAACCTACAAAAAACATGTTGTATTTTCATTAATTTAGGTCTGGATTAGGATTAGTGCATAAAGTTAAAATGTTTCCTATTCATATATTGATATTTCTTTAGTGAAATAACATACACTTACTGGTCAGTTTATTAGATAATCCTTCTTGTTATTGTAACCCTGTGACTGCAGCTCAAAATATATACGTAGCATGCAGACATGGTCAAGAAGTTTAACTGTAGTTTTAACAGAAATTAGAATGAACAAAATGCATAGTCTGGTATGGTCTGGCATGCTTGGTACCTGACGCGGTGATTCTAGCATCTCAGAAACTGCTGCCCTTTTCTGGGATTTTGATGCACTTTGGTGTCAACAACAACAGCATTTATTTATATAGCACATTTTCATACAAAAAAGTAGCTCACAGTGCTTTACATAATGAAGAAAAGAAAAGTAAAAGACAAAATAAGGAATTAAAATAAGACAACATTAGTTAACATAGAAAAAGAGTAAGGTCCAATGGCCAGGGGGGACAGAAAAAAGAAAAAAAAAAAACTCCAGACAGCTGGAGAAAAAAATAAAATCTGCAGGGGTTCCAGGCCACGAGACCGCCCAGTCTATGAGCAAAGACATACTGTAAGAGAGGTCAGAGCAAAATAACCAGATCTGTTCAGTGTAACCAGAAGGCCTCAAATGCTCAAATCACAGTAGTTTACCACAGAACACTTAACATGTTAGACTGTGAAATTAAATTCTACAACAAAAGAACACTTTCATGGTTACACTTCGATCAGTTATGAAGAGAAAGATGAGGCCACAGTGAACATATGATCACCAAAACTGGTCAACTGAAGACTAGAATAGGTGGATTTACATTTGAATTTCTATTGGGATGACAGGATCAGAATTTGGTACAAACAGAATGAATCCATTCTGCTTAGCGTCGAAAGTACAGAGTGGTGGTGATAGTGTAATGCTGTCTTGGCACTCATTAGGTCTCTTAATATCAAACTGGAGTGATCTGAAAGACACCACCTGCCTAACCATTTTTTTGATGAGCAGGTGTCTCCCTTAATGGTATTAGCCCACTCTTTCACAGCATGAATACTTCTAGTGGGATCATTTATCATATCACAAAGCAAATATCACGTCAAGCTAGTCCAACGAACATGACATTGATGTCAGTTCATTCCAATGGTTTGCATATTCCCCAGATCTTAATTCAATCGGGCACCTCTGGAATGAGGTGGAAAGCAAAGTTTGCAGTATGACTGTGGACAATAAATCTGCTGGCATTGTATTATGCTTCCAACATCTAAATCCATGTCTCTAAGAATTCATGCTGTTCTGGGGAAAAATGGCTTCCTAAATGGCAGAAGGCAGGTGTTCCTAGTCATTGGCCACTAAATGTACTTTGTCTAATCATATGAAAGTTTTATTCTTAAGACAATCACCTTGTTGAAGATTGTCTACAAACAATAAAAAGAATCATTTGAAGAGTTTTATCTCAAAATGGGATAAATTCATTTTAAGAACCATTGGTGTAGAAAGATCATTGATCAATAATCTCATTCCATAAAGTAAAACACGACATATTTTACTGAGCAGCACATTAGGATGTAAGCTTTAATTTCAGAATGCAATAAACTTTGCTGTCTTTTTAGTGCAACATGCAATTAATAACTTTAGCCAATTAGTGCTTGTCAGACATCCAGTATGATAGTGTGAGGTTTCACTGTCCGCAGTCAGTTTTAGCCAAGGGCTCTTGTTGAGTTTTTTTTGTTGTTAATACAGTAGTTCGTAATCAGCAGAAAACACACAAGCCGTTGAATTAGCAGCTTTTATGAGTTGCCATTTAGGACTTGACTCATTCATATGTCTACATTATAATAGTAAACTTTATTGAACTGATCGTTATATGGTTTGGATGTTTAAAATTTCTTAGCTTGACAGGCAATGGCAATCAAGAAATAACTGAACAATACAATACAACACAATTTATTTTTGTATAGCCCAAAATCACACAAGAAGTGCCACAATGGGCTTTAACAGGCCCTGCCTCTTGACAGCACCCCAGCCTTGACTCTCTAAGAAGACAAGGAAAAACTCCCAAAAAAAACCCTATTAGGGAAAAAAAATGGAAGAAACCTTGGCAAAGGCAGTTCAAAAAGAGACCCCTTTCCAGGTAGGATGGGCGTGCAGTGGGTGTTAAAAAGAAGGGGATCAATACAATACAATACAATACACAGAACACAACAAATCCTCAATACAGTATAAAAATAAAAATTTTACAAGTACGGAGCAGAATATAACAGTAGATGATATCACATAATATGATTTGGATTTGTTTAGAATCCTGGAGACCTCAGCCATCAAGCTGCCTCCCCCATTTGGCCATTCCACAGCTGAGTCAGCGCTGGGCCAGCCAATCCAATGAAAGGACCCCTCTACCCCACGATTCCTGCGATCCTCCATCAGGGATGACTTTACCTTAGGCAGGCAAAACAACTTGGCAGGTGGGCCGTGGCACCAAGTGCCACATTTGAGTACCGAGAAGAGAAACAGAATAGGTGAGGGTTAATAACAAATTGTAACTATCATGTTACTTATGTCTGCGGTGGGTTGGCACCCTGCCCAGGGTTGTTTCCTGTCTTGTGCCCTGTGTTGGCTGGGATTGGCTCCAGCAGACCCCCGTGACCCTGTGTTCGGATTCAGTGGGTTAGAAAATGGATGGATGGATGGATGTTACTTATGTTTTAGTGCTAATGAGTAACAGCAGAGATGCAGTCTGTACAGTTAATAAGCAGCTCTAGTCATGGTGTGCTAAATTGAAGTCTTCAGCCGGGATTTAAAAGCTGAGACTGAAGGGGCATCTCTTATAGTAGCAGGCAGACCATTCCACAGTTTAGGGGCCCTGTAACTAAAAGCTTGACCTCCCACTGTTATTTTATTAATCCTTGGAATCATAAGCAGACCGGCATCTTGAGATCTTAATGTATGCTCTGGTTTGTAAGTCATGATAAGTTCAGACAAGTAAGCAGGACCTTTGCAAAAGAAGACTTTTGCAAATCTCAAACGGTTTACAAAAGAATGTGTCTTAATACCGGCATGATGTTATTTTTCACCAAAAATATTTTAGTTACATTAGAAAATTTCAGGATTTGTAAAATAAAAAAAAAATACAGTGTCAGATAGTATTATAGTTATATATACAGACACAATGTTGTTTCTTTTTATCCCCTGTAGGTTTCATTGTTTATCTTTTTCTTTTGTTTAGTTTTATTAAGTGTCTCTGTAGATCTCGAATTATATTCACTTTTTGTTTTGAAGCAGCTTTTAAACATTTTACAGGGTGATTCGTAGGTTTCTGATTTTATTTCACTCAACACAAAATAGCATCTTAAAGAAGCTAATGTTGGCAACCTTCTTTGCAGCATCTGGCTGCCTCACATCTCTGGATTACTAGTTTTTAATTCCAGGTGGAGGGCACCATATGTGGAGTTCTCCCAGAGTCGTGTTGTGTTTTCACTGGGTATCATTTTTCTTTCCACCACCCAAAGACATCTGTTAGGCTGACGTCACATTATGTGTCTTCTAGTTGTTGGGTGTGTCATCGTTGCTGACTGAAGTCATCACTGGACCATGTCAGTTTACACGACTGACAATCACTTGCCATGTCACACTTAGCGACGGCGTGCCAATCTTCCAGCACAATCGTGCTCGCTTCTTTTTGTGACAGCCAATAATGTGCTGCCTGACAGAGTTAGCACTGGACGGAGGGTTAACAGGTATAGTAAGTTCAGCTTCAATCTTGCTCTTTTGTTGTTTTTTTTATCCACTTGTGCTGTGCAAAACAGAAAACATCAGACAGACAAGATCCTCTTCTATTTGTGAAATCGAAAACCCCATCATTCTTTATTCCTCATTATTGCAATCAATGAATGGGTCAAATCTCAGACACACAGAGCTTAACTTGACTAAAGACAAAATCAAACCTGTTTCAACCTGCTTGATTTGTCGCCGTGAGCTGTGGAATGACTGGAGTGAGTTACTGGGCATGTCACATTACACAACTGACTTCACAAGTGACTGCCTCCGACGCACTATGATTTTGTGAATGAAGGCTGTGACTGAAAATCACTGGAAAAGCTGTCAAATGTGATATGACCTTTAGGGTAAACAGCAACTCTAAAATGGCTGGGTGGATGTGCCCCTTGGCTGATTCTGGACCCCCATACCTTTCAGCTGGACTAAGTAGGCTTGGTATTTGGTAGAAAGCACACATGTCAGTCCTTTCTAAATTAGTGCACTGCTTCTAAAACTATGTATCATGCAGTAAAATTTGGTTATGATTCTTTTTATTAATGATGACATTGCAATATACTATTTGAAGTTCATTGAAACAGTGAATATCTTTCTGATACAGTAGACACAGCTTTAGAAAAGTAGATGAATCTGTTAGTAATAAATAAGCCCTTTGCAGGACTTGTTATTTATACATTGTGCATTTACAGAACTGTTTAAATGTAAAAGTTCAGACTCTGCTACTCTCCCTTGACTGAGCAGCTCCGCAGTAAACAGCAAATTGTCCACCACTGCTGGCAGGCAAAACCAATATTATACAGGGTGCTTCTAATGGGCAGAGCCCCACATTATGATATATTACTGTCTTAATAATGAAGCAATCCAAATGAAATGAAGATCACAGTATTCCAGGTTAAATGTACGAGCAAGTGAGGCATGGCGCTCTTCTGCAGAACTTCGACTTCTGTCTACCGGACTGGCACCTACAATGAGCTCCTGTGTTCACAAAGTTAATGCATTGGCAGTTCCCCTCTAAATTTAGTACAGGGACCATTTCTAAAACTGAATGTGTTTGGATCGTTTACACATCTATCAAGGTATGCACTGTATTTATTTAGTTTCTATCGCTTCATTATGACATGAGTAACACATCATAACTCGGGGCCCCGCACATTAGAATCTCCCTGTATATTAGCAGTCTCATACATGCAGCAGTAATGTCAGCAGTGCTGTAAAATAACAATATAACAATAATACATTCACTTTGCCGTTAACATATGGGAGTGTGCACGATTGTGCCATTTCATCAATTGGCTTCTCATACTGGGCTGGTTCTGCCTTTGTTCAATGCTGCCAGAGCAGGCACTGGTATTTCACTTTTCTGTAGTTGATAGGGCACACGTGGAAAATGAATATGTGAATGGAAAAACTGACATTTGAAATGTGTCAATTATGTCTGGGCAGTGTTAGCTAATGCAATGGGAGATAATAAAAGTAATAAAAAGTAAAGTAAAAATATTGTGAAATGCAGATTAAACAAGTTCAGTACAATCTATACACTGACGAGCAGCTTATTTAAATCATAAAAATACATAACTATGGAATGGATTAAAGTTATCTAATCTGCTGCCTGAATAACGCAACTAAACAATGTGTTCAATACATTAACCATTTTTGGCCTTAAATTATGGATTTTGGAATGTAGTTTTAGTATAAGAGAAATGAGAGACAATATGTACCAAGAGATTAAGAATTATGTAAGAAGGAATGCCGTTATCTAGTTGTCATGCATAATAATTATGCAAGTACAAGCCGAAATTTCCTATCAGACAAAGAGAAAAGACTGATTACATTATATCACTTAGATTTATTATGTAATATTCACTGTGTGCTTGCAGGGGAAGGAAAATAACTACCAACTTGCAAAATGACAATGGCAGGTGACACTGGTCCCCACATTGCCAATATGCTTTTTCATACATGATAAGAAAGCCTAGAATCAGTAAAAGGACCACTTCAGCCATGCCTATTCTCTCTTAAAAAGGTTATGTTATCCAATTCCTCCTTGTCTAGTGTGTAGCCTTTTTTGAACTTCATTTATTTGCACAAGCTTTGTTTCTCTTTCACATTAAACACTTTTATTCTTTTGTTTATGTTTAGGCTGTCGGTGAGTTCATCTTAGTCGAAAAAGACATGAAACTTAAGAAGAAGGGAAAGATCTACAGTACCAATGAAGGCTATGCCAAGTATTTTGATCCTGCCGTAACAGAATACTTGCAGAAGAAGAAATTCCCAGAGGTACTGAAAAGTTTACTGTCATCTGCTGCTTTGTTGGCTGTGTTTTAATGAACGGCATAAACAAAAATTATGTTATTGACAGTCTGCAATGTGTGCTATTGCTTTTCAAATTCGAGTCTGAGGGCGGGGGATTTCAAGTTTCAGTATATGACACTCCTTCAAATATGGCTTGTTTATCTGTTTATCCATCTATCTGTTATGATTTTCAGAACTGAGTGCACATCACTGTGATTTATAGAATATGTACAAGTGTATTCCATGTCCCTAGAGTCAGTTTCGATAGCCAGGGATCGGTTCTGCCTTCTACTGTCTCCCAGAGCACAATGCACCTTATGGCTCCTCATGCAGGTGGTGGGCCTACTTGAGGATGGATCCATGTTACTCCTTTGGGCCCTATAGGTAATAGCTTGACCACCATGTGCTCGCCGATGAGCTCTGGCTCAAGTGCACTGACCTGGTTTCCCTTTGTACAGGCAAGGTTACTAGGTCTTTGATTTGACTTTTCATAAGGAGTACCTGAACCTCAATTGCCTCCTAGGACCACTAGAACACACAAACCCCTCTTCCACAATAAGGTTCACAAGTGAGGGAAGAAGGGAACAGGAAACCAGCTAGATCGGAGCAGTGTCCATAGTGACATAGATGTTGTACTGGGCCATAGTGATGAAGAGAGAGCCAAGCAAAAAGGTGAAGCTCTCGATTTATCAGTCGATCTCCATTCCTATCCTCACCTGTGGTCACAAGCCGTGGGTACTGACCAATAGAACTAGACTGTGGACACAAGTGGCAGAAATGAGTTTCCTTCACAGGGTGTCTGGGCTCAGCCTTAAAGACAGGTTGAGGAGCGCAGACATTTGGCAGGAGCTAAAAGTAGAGCTCTTCTGCATTGAAAGGAGCCGGTTGATGTGGCTCGAGCATCTGATTAGGATGCCTCCAGTACGCCACCCTGGGGAGGTGTTTCTGTCTCGCAGAGGATTTGGAGGAGGTGGCAAGGAAATGGATATTTTGGTGTTATTGCTTAGACTGCTGCCCATATGACCTAAACCCAGAAAAGTGGCAGAAAATGGATGGCTGGTACATGTATTAATAGCTACAATGGATATACCCTCCCAGCATTGTGAGTATGGTAAGGTGGAATCTAGATAGTAATATTTATTTCAAAAGGTCAGTTTTTCCTAATAGTGTGACATATTATATTATATACAGTACCTCGTGTATCCACCCATTTTCTAACCTCCTTATAATAACCAGGATTGAGTTACTCTCTATTTTATTCTGGCTTCAAGAAATACAACATTTACCAACACGCCTGCTATTATGCCGACAAGAATACTATGCATGTTCGGTTGAGCCTCTGGAACTGGCCTTATTAATACTAGTGGGAATACTAAACCTCTAGAGACCAAGGTTGATTTAGATCAGATTTAAAGACACATTTGACTAGAACAGACAAACCCTAGTGTGTCTATCAAAGATCAGGCACACTGATGAAGAAATAAAGCAGTTTTTTGAATATTACGGGCACAGACAATGAACACCACTACAGTATAGACAAATTTATCTGGAAAGTTCCACTGTTCCACCAACACAAATCAGTTGATAGTTGAACCTGTGACAACTAGAAGGACACATGCAAGGGGAGGCTGTGCTAAGGAGCCAAACTGGCCAAGCAACCAGCCAATGGCACTGACTTCCAATTGATTTATTCCTGCAGATTTTTGTGATAGTTTATTGTTTAAATGTAACTAGCCATGGTACCTGTCGCAAGACAGGTAATAGAATAATTTAAAAATATTTGCTAGCTCTTGCCCTACATGTTCCTTCAGCACCTTGCCTCTGTATTTTCACACGTCTCTTAAGTGGCTCTTAAACTTTTTCGAGCTAGTTCCCATAAAGCCTGCTTCTCAGACTCTCACATTATTTTCTCACCTCCTGTCCAGTTTTATACTTGCCGTCTTTGAAGGTGACTCTCTCAGCATGTCTCATGTACCTTGACTTCTCCTCGTGTGTCTCACACTCCTCTTTCGTCACATCACCATAGCCAAACTGACTAATCACACCAAAGCCAAACTAACCAATCAGATTGCTCAGAAGGACTGGACACACAGATCTTAGTGTTTTATTATATTGTAGATAGATGTGGGAATAGCACTTGACAAAATGGTGAAGGCCTACACAAAAAAACTCCAGTTCTTTTGAACAGTTCCTACAATGAAAATCAAAAGTACCATAAGCCCCCATTAGAAAGGGTGTGCAAATTTAAGCCAAGGCAAAGTGTTTGTTCTTAGTCATTTTCTCCTAAAAATCACCCTTTTTGGTTTTCCCTTAAATTCTGTTGGATATAATATCCTATAAAAGATGTATATTATATATATATATATATATATATATATATATATATATATATATATATATATATATATATATATATATATATATATACTAGCCATGTGCGCCCAACTACGTTGCGCGTGTTAAAGTTGTCTGTGAAGGGCTCCCTGTTTAAACGCGGCTGCCAGTTGTGAACTGCGCCCTTCGTCACACAGCATTATGATTTTTTTATAAGGGAAGCAAAATTACAAAAGAAAACCCTTGGACATTGATTCGATAGAAACGGCCTACTCGGAATCACTGTCCGAATAGTAATTATGTGGTGGTGTAGGAGCATTTCTGCTTCTCTCCGTTCACAGTCCGTCTCGTTTTCACGACGCTGTCGTTTCCTCTCACGATCTCTTCTCAACCTTTCTCCAATCTTGCAGGTTGCTTTGTGGCAATCCAAAGAGTAAGGCAATATACACGGAGCAATGGTTATAAAAGGGGGACACATAGGTATCCAGGCTCTTTAAAGCATAAATAGGGATCACTTCACTGACATGTGAGCAAGCCACGGTACAACTGTGAGACGCGCAGCACTCGCCGGCTACAACGTAACAATAATAATTTCCGGAACGTGCTGTTACATTGTCATTCATTTTACCCACTGTCTTTCTTTCATTCATATGTTACGTAGGCATGTACATTTTATCTTCGGCAATCTCATTCTCTAACCAGGCCTCAGGAGCTAACCAGCGTAACACTGTCCACCACCCCTTTCGTTATTCTGGCACATTGTTGACATCCATGAGTAACAACAACGTACTAAACTGGAAGGTGGTCTACGCATGCGTGGAATTCACGGACAAACAAAGATCAAGATCCAAATGAAGATTATATATAAATATATATATATATATATATATATATATATATATATATATATACAGTATATAGGTCTGACTGGATAGGTTTCCATTATAGCCTTTACACCAAAACAACCTGAAATTTCAATGAATGTGAAGATTTTTGATGTTTTTCAAAAAACACTGCTGGGCTTTCCATTGCTACATGAACATTATCTAGCTGTTCTCAGTTGTTGTTGTTCTTTTATATTTTAATCTAAATGTACTGTAACCTTTGACACTGTTTGAAATGTCTGGTCTCAAAGTGAAATCTCAGAAAAGCAGTGTGCCCTGCTCGCTAATGTATCAGATGTTAAAGTTGCCCACTTTAAAACCACTGGATGATATTTACCATACTAACAAACTAACTGTCTGAGCCCAAACTTTAAATTCCATTCTTAAAAAAATATCCTGATGTCCTGTACTCACAAAGCACTTTCAGATGGTGTTTGCTATATGGCAGTTTTTGAAATAGAGATTAATTTGACATCTGCTGAAATCACAAATGAATCAAGAGACGAAAGCTTTTTCTCTGAATAAAAGAGGGCACAGAGGAACTTACTGCATTTCATGATTCTAGGGAGTGGGTCATGATACCTTGGAGTAAAAGGCAGGATCTCACCAGAGATGTCTGTATAATAAAGCATCATAAAATAAAGAGCATATTAGCTACTAGCCCTCTAGATAACACTGCTGCAGATTATTTCTGATTTTGCTAATGCATCAAAAGTTGGCTAGAAAGAAAAGCCTGCATTACTAGTTTCAGCTTTTGTTATAAAAGCAAGAATAAAAATGCTCATATTTGCATGATAAATTTGCCCTTTCAGCTCATGTTACATATAATCTCAGAAAGGCAGCCTGACAAGCACATGGCCAGCTTTACAATAATACACTGTTGTCCTGCTCCACCTCGCGTATCTTCTGGCAAGCCTCATCCTTACCAAAAACTGCCTTGTCACCGACACCATAGAGAAGCTGTTTCAACAACTAGACAGTGGCGCCCTAATGTGTTGATCACCTCAGTAAGATGCCTGTGATGAGATAGAAGGACAGCTTATATACTGTATGTTAACTTGGTCTCATACCTGCCATAGCTTACATTATGATTACCGTAACCCCAGTGCACAGAATGACCTCAAGTCATCACTTTCATGTATTCCAATTCAGGATAGTGGGGCTGGAGCCTAACAATAATTAGTTAAGCTTTTGAAAATGTAATGCTTTAGACAGCTGTAGTTTAGTTACTTGTTTGCACACTAAACTGCTTGTAAGAAAATCACTTATGAAAAAAGTGGATTTAATTGACATAATAGTGAAATTTATAATTTCTTTCTGTACAGGTATATATTATTATGTTACAGGAGTACACTCATCAATGTGGTAATGTGTTCATAAATTCATTCACCACAACCTCTAAGTCATTTTAGAAATTCGGTGTTCTTAGCCTGCCCTGGCTAAACTTTTTTAGATCAGCTAAATTTATTTTAATATAAACTCAGGTCACAGCCCTGATTTATCTATTTTTGTGACTTTTTTAAAATCAAGCACCCGTGAAGAACGAAATGCAGCAGTCTATTGTTGTACAAATAAAAAGCCCGTCTCCCAGTGACACAGTCCCCTACCCCAATCCAATCCAACTCAACTCAACTCAACTCAACTCAACTCAACTCAACTCAACTCCATTCATCTCAGTCCAACCTACTAAAGGATATCATGATGGGTTTCAGAGACAGAAATGCCTGAACAATCTGAGGAAAGGCATGCAATGCATATGTCAGGCCCTGTTGGGGGGCTGGGGAGAAAGATATGCGAGTAAAAAGAATGAACACAGTAAAGTGGAAAATGGAAAATCAAAGATCAAGATCACAATGCCGACTGTGGACCATCCTGCTCCTGGCCAGCTGCACCAAAGTCTGCCAACTCTCAGTTTTGGGGCCAGAATGAATTGTTGGCTGAAAGATCATTGAAAACTAAATTAAAGAATCAAGATTTCCACAAGGTAAAGGGAAGAGGAAATCTGTGCATTTCCATCAAGAGGCAATTGCTGATGTTATGGCAGTAGTACCCGGCGAGAGGAAAAGAAAAATAAGTGGACAAGAAAATAAATATTGGGGGACTATTCCAGAACATATGAAGAGGTGTACTTAGAGCATTGGATGGACAGAAAAATGGCAGGAAAGACAACCACAATAGCTGCCCATCCTTTTCAAAAAATAAACTCTTAAGAAAATATAAAGATTGCAAAGAGATACTAATAGTAAAGTAAAACACAACAAGTACTGTACTAAGAGATGTCACAAATATATTCACAAATATAGAAACATTAAATACAAAAGTAGCCATAAATTAACAGAAGAAAAATGAACATTTACAAAATAAATAAATAATAACAATGACAATTACAACGTTGAACAATAGTAACAACAAATGCCTTCATAATTATTAGCATCAATTATTCATACCTTTTTTTTGTAGTGGATGAAAAGGAATATGAAGCACTGGAAGCCAAATCCAAATGGACTATCTAAACACCTATAAATAATTAAGACAATTCAATACCAACAATACATAAGAGTCTGGGCCAGACCAGATGTGCAATGACCAACCCCATCAGATTTTAGTTATGTTACTTCAAGTGCTATTTACAATTATGCAATATATTTACCTGTTCATATGAAAAAAATGTTATGCATTACAAGTGCACAGCTAACACTCTATTTACTAAAGTTGCATGTTTGTTTAAAATTGAAGTAGATCGATTTAATAATCCATTCACATGGCTAAATAAGTATACTGCATGTTGCCCATGACCATCCATCCATCCATTTTCCAACCCGCTGAATCCAAACACAGGGTCACGGGGGGTCTGCTGGAGCCAATCCCAGCCAACACAGGGCACAAGGCAGGAACCAATCCCGGGCAGGGTGCCAACCCACCGCAGGACACACACAAACACACCCACACACCAAGCACACACTAGGGCCAATGTAGAATCGCCAATCCACCTAACCTGCATGTCTTTGGACTGTGGGAGGAAACCGGAGCGCCCGGAGGAAACCCACACAGACACGGGGAGAACATGCAAACTCCACGCAGGGAGGACCCGGGAAGCGAACCCAGGTCCCCAGGTCTCCCAACTGCGGGGCAGCAGCGCTACCCACTGTGCCACCGTGCCGCCCGCCCATGACCGATAGTTTAAAAAAATTGCACAGAGAAGTTGACTTTCTAATGTTTTTAAATAGTGCATTACATAATTTACATAGTGACGGACCGACAGGTGTCCTGACCAGGATGGACCCTATTCCCTTAAATGGCCTGGAAGACAAAATAAGTGATGGTCAGGAAGCGAGCTGAAATCTTCCTCCCTCTGTGCCAGGAAGTGGGCATGGAAGGACACTACGGCAGCAGGAGCATCAGAGCAGGTGAACTACAACCACAGAGGGAATCGTTGGGTGGAGAAGCAAACCAACCTGGGTGGTTGGCAGGCACTTTCCTGGTCAGGAGGCCAGAAATACAGGACAGTGGGCAGATCATTCCCTCCATACACTGAGTGGCAGCATCCCTTCTGGCGGGCCCTGGTATTGATGCCTGCAGGGCAGCATGGGAGTTGTGATCCCATAGGCTTGCCCTGTAAATTTCTGTGACAGCCGTCAACGGGAATTTTTGGGAATTAACTGCTTTTTACTGGATCCGGAGCTCCTTCCTGGAAAAGTTATCCATGTAGGTGGCACAGTGGTAGTTCTGCTGCTTTGCAGTAAGGAGATTGTAGGTTTGCTTACCGGAACCTCCCTGCACGAAGAGCACTTGGAGTAGTGAGAAAAGCGCTATAAAAATGAAAAGAAATATTATTAAGACAGATTGAGCACTAAAAGTGCTCTCAGGTTGGGCGTTAAAAGAGAGAGCCCTCTTCTTGGCCGAGCAAGTTGGAAGTGGAGAACAGCAACACTTGTCTAGGAAGAGTGAATATGTAAAGAGTAAAAGGAGAAAGAAGGAAAAGGAAAGGATTTGTTTGTTCTGGTCAACTGGAAAAGAAGCCTTTGGAAAGGTACTTATGTTATAAAAAAAAAAACTAATAAATTATGAACCTGTAACTTGTCTGTGCCATTGTGTCTGGGGTGTTGTTGGGCACCGTAGAGACCACAACATACAACAAGATTATTTAAAAAAAACATCATTGAAAGTTAATTTAGGTGAGTTAAATGAACTGGCCACCCAGGTCCTTCTGGGATATTCTGTTGGTTTATGCTTATGGGTCTGGTGAATTCAGTGGCCCTGATGTAGGCGGTTTGCCACTGCTTATGGATTTTATTATTATTGATTTTTTTTTTTTTTTTTACCATTGACCGTATGCTACCTGAGGAATTACAGACATGGTAAACACAAGGTGAGGTAATGACCAAATTATGACCTTTCCAAATATAAGAGTGGCAGCTATGCTGGTTTGGCTATGTTTGCAGAATGGGCAAACATCAATTTCCACAGACTACTTTGGAGGAAACAGTCGGTATAATGGAAGATTAGCAAAGCAAACCTGGAACAAACACACCAAGGACAACCTACGCAACCATGGACTCAGCCTAGAAGAGCAAAACAAACAGCGCAAGGCTGCCCTTCCATGATGAAAGTGATTCAAGAAGTCTGCATGTAAATTGCACCTTCAGCAGCATACTGGCTTTAAGGCCAAACTTGGCCAGACTCTAGCTAAGGATAAAGAAGAAGAAGAAGAAAGAGGAGGAGGAGGAATCAAATAATTAAAAACACCCTCTGTCATGTTAACAGACTCAGTAGTTTTTACATCTACCATAACAATGATGGTGTAATAATTAGGACAAAAAAAGACTTTGAACTAAAATGCAGAAACAATACAACATGTCGTGCCCCATGCTTTATACTGTTTTGCCTGCAGTTCCTTCTTTTTCTTATGCAGCAGCAGATGCTGCCAACTCTTTTTCAAGTCCTCCATTTTAATTCAAATCTGAGTTTGACAGCTCTGGTTTTACAGCCTGTGGTGTCTGGGTTTCTTTCCTGCACCGAGAAGCCTTTTTATTCATTGTGTCTACTTTCATTGCATTTGAATTGCTTCATTAGATGCTCTTTTTTTTCTTTCCTCTGTGATTTCATGCACGTATTCTTCAACGACTCTTATGAGAACACAAGTAAAATAATGCTTCCTGCAAACAAAAAGAAGACAGTGCCATATTTTATACTTAAAGTTGCTTTAGCACTGCTGGTGTGCATTTTGTCCTAAAACATAGACACAGGTATTCGGGCTCTGACGGTTCTGCAATACCACCTGGATTAACAAGGTTTTGTGTTGCATTACGAGCTCCCCATAGCTGAGTAACTATTGAAATTCAATTCAGCACCCTTCCTCAAAGAATCTTATGCTGACATCAGCTCTTGACTGTGACCTGTGAACCCTTTCAAAAGCAAATTTTTAAGTGCCTCTTTCCAAAGTACTTTTACAAAGTACAATGAGATTTTCAATGCAGCATATTTAGTCAGATTGAGATTAGAAAAATGGACTATTTAGGAATGTTGTTATGCGCAATGATTTGTCCTTGAATGAGTCAGAGGCAACATATGAGGACAGGATATTGCTAACTTAATATGGACACAATGGAGCGTGAAAACAGAACATCATACACATCTCTCTATACAGTATATACTGTATAAAATCCAACGTCTGTCTGTCTGTCTACTTTTCACGAGAGAACTACTTAATGGATTTAGATCAGGATTTTTCTCCATAATTTGCCTGAAAATTCTGGTTGATTGTGTGACTTCTCTCATTGCGCTATGTATCATAGTTCGCTTGCAGTACCGATTTATTTGCATGAATCTGAGAGACATGCAGCGGGCCGAGGGAAGTGGAGGCAGGCCCTCCTTACTCACGCGCCAGCCTCAGGGCATTTCTTACCTCCGCTTAGCTAGCTAACGAGAGAACTACTTAATGGATTTTGATCGGGTTTTTAACGATAACTTCCGTGAACATTCCAGTTGATTTTGCGACCTCTCTCATTGTGCTAAGAATCATAGTTTGCTTGCAGGTGTGATATATTCACACTAATCCGAGACAAAGGCTGCAGCCTAAGGGGAGGAGGAAGGCATGACGTCAGGAGTGGGGAGCTGGGCAGGGCCCTCCTCGCTGTCCTGTTTCACTACTACACTGGTGGAGCCATGGTGGATGGCTAGTGTTTATATACATAATGGACTGTGCTAAGAGCTTCTTGTATCTTCTTGCTTTTGCACTGGCTGCATTGATGATTGTGATGTAGCGGTACAACGATTAACACTGCTGTCTCATGACTCCAGCCCAGTCACTGTGATATTCCCACACTCTCTTTGTATATACAGTACAAGGGTTTGTCTTCAGGCACTCTAGTTTCCTTCCATAACACAAAGTCAGCTGTGTCCAGTTAGTTGTCAACTATAAATCAGCCTGATGTCCACGAATAACATCCTGTTATTGACTAGTTCTTGATCCAGGAATGATTCCTGAATAACACTTAATCCACCGAGATATACAAAAGCCCTAGAATTGGATTAAGTGGTTCAGTAAATGGATAGAAGGTTGCTTTAATGCTGGGATGAGAGTCACACCAATGGAAACCTGTTCATCAAAGTATTTATTACATATAATTGTTTATCAATAGAAACAATTGACTTTTCAACCTTATCCTTCAGAAGTGAGGACTGGCATTGATTTAATTTCACCAGTGTCAGATTACTAAGCCCTTTCAGCTTCAAGTATAACAGACTGATAATCAAAGACTAACAGCAGGATAAAACTGAATCAGACTCTAGCAAGCATCAACATGGTATCCTAATCTAGTACGAATTCCTTTCAGGGGCTTAGCCAAAATCCATTTCAGCTAACAAGCAGTAGCTATAAGTAGTGTGAGAGTTATGTGATGTTTAATATCAAACAAAAAGAGAAAGCCATAAAATGATTATTGCTTGAACATTTAGTTTTTGCAGATGGCCTGCTGTAGGCAGATTTTCAGCTGCGCCATACTCTTCAGTTCTTCAGGATTGATTTAACTGGACTCTGAGGGATACTCAGTGACTTGGATATCTTCTTATCGCCATCCTTTGACTTGTGGTTTTCAATCATTTCTTCACCAACTTTCTTGGAGTATTTTTTGTCTTCATTGTGTAGGTTAAGGCACTATATTGACTCATGACAAGTTGGACCTTCCAGATAAGGTGCATTTACACGTAAATCAATTGAAAAATCCAGAAAGGTGATCTCCATCAAACTCATTTTGTGACTTCTAAAACCAATTGGCTGCACCAGTGATGATTTAGGTGAATACTGATGTAATCAATTATTTTGTGTTTTATTTTTGTAATTAATATTAACCACTTTGCAGAGATCTGTCTTCACTTTGACATTAAAGAGTCTTTTTCTGTTGGGGGAAGAAAATAATTAAAACCACTGGGTGGGATTCAGTGTTATATAACAATAAAATGTGAAAACTCCCAAGGTGGTGAATACTTTTTGTAGACACTGTATATTGCATACATGCAGCATGCCAGTCCATACACTGTCTGTTTGGAATTGAATTGCTCACCTGTGTTCGCATAGATTTCCTCCAAAATCCCAAAGAAGTGCATGTTGGGTTCATTCATAAATGGGCTTAACTGTGAGCGAGTAACACGTGTGTGCATGGGTGGATCTCGTGATGGACTGGCAGGGGTATTTCCTGCTTTGTGTCCAGAGATGAGAGCATGGGGTCCATCTTCTTGCAATCATAAAATATAGGCTTAAAAGGTCTTGATAACGTATGTCTCAAATCATGGAAACAAAACTAAGTATTTGTTATATGCATAATAATAAGACGTATATGCTGCTTGTATAATACCATCATACTAGAATAAGTAACACATACAATACAAATGCAATATGGTAGCCCAATAGTTAGCATAGCTGCCTCACATCCACATGAGATTGAGTTTGAATCTCGGCCTGGTCACAGTCTACAGTTTTCACATTCTCATTGTAACTACATAGATGATCACTCAAGCAGCCATAACATCTGTTCTTCAGAACAGGTCATCCACCTAACACTAAGCATGTTAGTAGGATTGGAGACCATCTAGGAAAAGCTTGGGTTGCTACTGAAAAAGGTGTTGGTGATAGCTGCAGGGGTTGCATACCCTATGGTGTGATTGTGAATCCCACTGCCACAGTGACGGGGACACTGTGCTGTAAATATGGTGCCGTCTTTTGGAGGAGATGTATAACCAAGGTCCTGACTCTCTGTGGTCATTAAAGATCCCTGATCATTTAAATTGTCTCTCTCTCATCTCTTCACCACCTAATAGGTAATGTATGGGGAGTGTACTGGTACAATAATGGCTGCTGTTGCATACTCCAAGTTGTTTTATTGATTGTCATTGATTATTGAAATAGTTCTAGTCTGTCTATGTGAAGTGCTTTGAGTAGGGAGAAAAGTGCTATATAGATGCTATTAATAATAATAATAATAATAATAATTATTATTATAATAATACCCTGTCATTGAACTGGCATCCTGTTTTACTGTGGTTTCTGTCTTGTGTCTGATGTTGCCAGCACATGTTGAATCTCTGGGAGATTGCAAATTAATTGGGTGGAGTTTGAAAATGGTAAATTATTAAATTATGGTGGAGTTTGAGTGATTATCACTAACTCTGGGGTTAAAAAGCTGACCCTAAAGCTCATGTTGAAATATGCACCTTTTAGTCACTGGGGACGTCAGACTTGCAGACTGATGGCTGATCTCATTGAAAGGCCGTGTCAATTTACAAAAGTGAAAATCTCAGGGTATGTCACATTTAGTGACTTCCAGCTCAGTTGTGCTCACCCGTTTTTTTGTGACACCCAATAAGTTGCTGTCTGACATAGAAGACGCTGCACAAAGAGTTAACAGGTATGGTGACTTCACCTCCAATCTCTTCCCTTTTTTCCCCATCCTGCTGTGGTACGTAAAACACGAGATATTGGACAGACAAGCTTGTCTTCTGTTTGTGAAGTCCAAAACTTTCATGTTCCGTATTCCTTACCGCTGCATGATATGTATTGTACTTCCCGATGAGTATTCATTGGTTGTCCGCTCCTACGCACAAAGTGCCCGCTCCTGTGACTGAGGACAAATCCAAACCTGCTTGATCTTGTCAGAGTAAGTTTTGGACTAGTTGGAGGGAGTCGCTGGTTATGTCACGTTACACAACTGCGTGCCACCGACTGACTCTGACTCCCTAAGATTATGTAAATGAAGGTTATTATTCAAAATTGCTGGAAAAGTCATCTACTGTGACATGGCTTTTAGGGTAATTAGCAGCTGTAAAATGGCCATTGAATGTAACCCGAGTCTGATTCTGAACCCCCATAGTTCTCAGCAGGACTAAGCCGGCTTGGTATTTGGTAGAAAGTACACGTCAGTCCTTTCTAAATTCATACACTGCTTTTGAAACTCTGTCTTATGCAGTTTTTTTTTTTTTTTTTTTATCCAAAACCAATCTAATCTTTGTTTTTGATTCTTATAATCCTTGGTCTGAAAAATGAAGGCACAATTTATAGCATGAGAATATTACTCTTTTTTTTTTTTCCTTTTCCTCTTTTGAAGAAGCAATGCACAAAAATTCCTGTAGGCTATAAATTATTTATTTGGGTAGCCTTTTACAGTGGTGTGAAAAACTATTTGCCCCCTTCCTGATTTCTTATTCTTTTGCATGTTTGTCACACAAAATGTTTCTGATCATCAAACACATTTAACCATTAGTCAAATATAACACAAGTAAACACAAAATGCAGTTTTTAAATGATGGTTTTTATTATTTAGGGAGAAAAAAAATCCAAACCTACATGGCCCTGTGTGAAAAAGTAATTGCCCCCTTGTTAAACAATAACCTAACTGTGGTGTATCACACCTGAGTTCAATTTCCGTAGCCACCCCCAGGCCTGATTACTGCCACACCTGTTTCAATCAAGAAATCACTTAAATAGGAGCTGCCTGACACAGAGAAGTAGACCAAAAGCACCTCAAAAGCTAGACATCATGCCAAGATCCAAAGAAATTCAGGAACAAATGAGAACAGAAGTAATTGAGATCTATCAGTCTGGTAAAGGTTATAAAGCCATTTCTAAAGCTTTGGGACTCCAGCGAACCACAGTGAGAGCCATTATCCACAAATGGCAAAAACATGGAACAGTGGTGAACCTTCCCAGGAGTGGCCGGCCGACCAAAATTACCCCAAGAGTGCAGAGACGACTCATCCGAGAGGTCACAAAAGACCCCAGGACAATGTCTAAAGAACTGCAGGCCTCACTTGCCTAAATTAAGGTCAGTGTTCACGACTCCACCATAAGAAAGAGACTGGGCAAAAACGGCCTGCATGGCAGATTTCCAAGACGCAAACCACTGTTAAGCAAAAAGAACATTAGAGCTCGTCTCAATTTTGCTAAGAAACATCTCAATGATTGCCAAGACTTTTGGGAAAATACCTTGTGGGCTGATGAGTCAAAAGTTGAACTTTTTGGAAGGCAAATGTCCCGTTACATCTGGCGTAAAAGGAACACAGCATTTCAGAAAAAGAATATCATACCAACAGTAAAATATGGTGGTGGTAGTGTGATGGTCTGGGGTTGTTTTGCTGCTTCAGGACCTGGAAGGCTTGCTGTGATAGATGGAACCATGAATTCTACTGTCTACCAAAAAATCCTGAAGGAGAATGTCCGGCCATCTGTTCGTCAACTCAAGCTGAAGCGATCTTGGGTCCTGCAACAGGACAATGACCCAAAACACACCAGCAAATCCACCTCTGAATGGCTGAAGAAAAACAAAATGAAGACTTTGGAGTGGCCTAGCCAAAGTCCTGACCTGAATCCAATTGAGATGCTATGGCATGACCTTAAAAAGGCGGTTCATGCTAGAAAACCCTCAAATAAAGCTGAATTACAACAATTTTGCAAAGATGAGTGGGCCAAAATTCCTCCAGAGCGCTGTAAAAGACTCATTGCAAGTTATCGCAAACGCTTGATTGCAGTTATTGCTGCTAAGGGTGGCACAACCAGTTATTAGGTTCAGGGGGCAATTACTTTTTCACACAGGGCCATGTAGGTTTGGATTTTTTTTTCTCCCTAAATAATAAAAAACACCATTTACAAACTGCATTTTGTGTTTACTTGTGTTATATTTGACTAATGGTTAAATGTGTTTGATGATCAGAAACATTTTGTGTGACAAACATGCAAAAGAATAAGAAATCAGGAAGGGGGCAAATAGTTTTTCACACCACTGTATATTAGAAAACTCATGCCTGCCTGTGTTTGACATTCATGCTTGTGTTCAGCCTTATGCATTTCAAATACAATCTGACAGTCACATAGGAAAAAAAAACGGAAAAATGAATACCTGAGAATAAAAAATAATCATAACAATCACAAGGTCAAAACTTGGCATTATACCAAATCGCTGCACTTAGTTATTCATGAAGTTAAAGTATAGAATTTAAATCAGAACATCAGCTCTGGCTCACTCTGACACACTTAACCTGCCTGTGCTTCTTTTACTGAAATATTGAAACAGTCTTATAATCTGCAAGCTTTTTCTTGAAGCCTGGAAGATACAGTATTCATTGACAGGTCACTAAGGCACTGTCTTTGTCTATTCTCAAGGATCATGGGCAACAGCAGGGACAGATTAGCTAAGCGGTTTTCTATATGAATATTTTTTCTGACAGCATTTCATTATGCTCTTCCTTAAACTGAATATAAATGCCAGCCAAACCAGGATGCAGCAGGTAACAGAAATTAATTTAACGAAATGACCGCCAGATTGAATTGCTTGGTGGCCTTGGAAATGACACATGACAACAGTAGCTGCACTTATGTATTCTTTGCTTGTCATTTGGATTATCAATTTCAATCTTAAAGCTTAGGTTCCTTTGTAATGCACTGCAGCTATGCAACTCAGAGGGACAGAAGCACAATGCTATCCCCATGTCTCACTCCTGTGTGAATTACTGGCCCAAATCCTTTTGTGGTATACCAGGAGCAAGAATTTGCAGGTAAAGTTCAGGTTTCTTGTCATGTGTACACAATACAATGTGAATTGCATGTCTCTCAAAGCCTAGTGATAGTAGCATAACACCAACAAAGAAAAATGACTGCAAGCACAGAACAAAGAACACAATAAACGTAGACACTGAATGCAATAGCATACATTAAATATAGCAGCGACGGACGGACAGACAGACTTTATTAATCCCAAGTTGAAATTCACATACTCCGGCCGGAGCATACTGATAAAGAACAATATTAAATTAAAGAGTGATAACAATGCAGGTATAACATACAGACAATAACTTTGTATAATATTAACGTTTACCCCCCCTGGGTGGAATTGAAGAGTCGCATAATGTGGGAGAGGAACGATCTCCTCAGTCTGTCAGTGGAGCAGAACAGTGACAGCAGTCTGTCCCTGAAGCTGCTCCTCTGTCTGGAGATGATACTGTTCAGTGGATGCAGTCGATTCTCTCTGATTGATAGTAGCCTGCTGAGTGCCCATCGCTCCGCCACAGATGTCAAACTGTCCAGCTCCATGCCTACAATACAGCCTGCCTTCCTTACCAGTTTGACCAGGCGTGAGGCATCTCTCTTCTCTATGCTGCCTCCCCAGCACACCACCGCATAGAAGAAGGCGCTCGCCACAACCGTCTGATAGAACATCTGCAGCATCTTATTGCAGATATTGAAGGACGCCAGCCTTCTAAGGAAATATAGTCGGCTCTGTCCTTTCTTACACAGAGCATCAGTATTGGCAGTCCAGTCCAATTTATCATCCAGCTGCACTCCCAGGTATTTATAGGTCTGTACCCTCTGCCCACAGTCACCTTTGATGATCACAGGGTCCATGAGAGGCCTGGGCCTCCTAAAATCCACCATCAGCTCCTTGGTTTTGCTGGTGTTCAGGTGTAAGTGGTTTGAGTCGCACCATTTAACAAAGTCCTTGATTAGGTTCCTATACTCCTCCTCCTGCCCACTCCTGATGCAGCCCACGATAGCAGTGTCGTCAGCGAACTTTTGCACGTGGCAGGACTCTGAGTTGTATTGGAAGTCCAATGTATATAAGCTGAACAGGACCGGAGAAAGTACAGTCCCCTGCGGCGCTCCTGTGTTGCTGACCACAATGTCAGACCTGCAGTTCCCGAGACACACATACTGAGGTCTGTCTGTAAGATAGTCCACGATCCATGCCACTAGGTATGAATCTACTCCCATCTCTGTCAGCTTGTCCCTAAGGAGCAGAGATTGGATGGTGTTGAAGGCGCTAGAGAAGTCCAGAAACATAATTCTTACAGCACCACTGCCTCTGTCCAAGTGGGAGAGGGATCGGTGTAGCATATAGATGATGGCATCCTCCGCTCCCACCTTCTCCTGGTATGCGAACTGCAGAGGGTCGAGGGCGTGGCGGACCTGTAGCCTCAGGTGGTGAAGTAGCAGCCGCTCCGTGGTCTTCATCACATGTGACGTCAGAGCAACAGGCCGGAGGTCGTTCAGCTCACTAGGACGTGATACCTTTGGGAATGGGGTGATGCAAGATGTTTTCCAAAGCCTCGGGACTCTCCCCTGTTCCAGGCTCAGGTTGAAGATGCGCTGTAGAGGACTGCCCAGCTCCAACGCACAGGCCTTCAGCATAGCTGCAAGCAGGAATCAGACCTCTCATGCAGTTGCCAGTGTGAAAGAAAACTTTCCTTGCCAGTGTGAATTTTGTCCCTGAATCTTGTGGTGCCAGTGTTGATTATCCTGTGACTCTCCAGGATAGCTGAGATCTTTAATGGTACTCTTTGAGTTTCTAATGCAGTGTGTGTTATGTGTGCCAGTAATATTCTGTGCTGCCTTCACCAGCTGCTGGGATGCCTTGCAGTCGTGAGCTGAGCAGGTGTCATACCAGGATGTTATGCAGTCAGTGAGGATGGACTTCACTATGTGCCTGTAGAGGGAGGTGGGCATAGATGGAGACACCCAGAGGTTTCTTAGGTATCTGATGAAGTAAAGGCAGTGGACCACCTTCTATATGAAAGTCTCCAGTGCATTACATGCATTGTTTTCTCAGTTAGGATGGAAGCACATTTAAGATCAAATCCAGAAAGCAATTTTTCACTCAAAACTTAATGGGACTATGCAAACTTCTGAATCATGTAAAGAAAGTGAAACCTTTGACAGCTTTTCAAATGTTTCCAGATGAGATAATGAGATAGTCTAGCTAGCTAACCAAATAGTCTTGAAGGACTAAATTGATTCCTCTCATTTGTTAAAACACTGTTAAAATCATTAGCTAAGGAAAACTGTAATAATAAATATTTTTCACTTGTTTGGTTTCTCGTAATGGACTGCAGTAACTACTGTTGGCTCCCTGCCACCCTCTAATGGAATGAGCAGGCTTAGAAAGTGGATGTTTAGTGAAATGAGGAAAGCCTAATAAAAATGAGATCTTCTCTAAATGACATACAAAGGCCACTGCTTTGCCTTGTGAAAGGCGCTCTGAATTGCTAAGATAATTAGGACAGGTCACTAATGAATTGATTATCTCCTATAAAAGCCTGTTTCAGTAACTGGTACAGTAGGAACACCTTGGCCCAGCTGGCTGCTTTCTGCTACACTCCAGTCGCTTTGCTTCATCAAGAAGCTTGTCTTTATGCATTCCTAAATCTGAAACGGTGCTTGTCTGTCTATCACAGCATTTTTATTTTTACAAACTCATTTTTTTTTTTCTCGCCCATATTTTGAACATTCCATTAAATACCTTGTTGATTTAACATTTGCTTGCTGTGTAAATTGCTCTTGTCACATTCCAGCAATTCACTTTGGTCAGAGCTAAAAGGTTACAGAGGGTTCATCCTGCTTGGCTTCTTGAAGGGAATCCATTTCTGTCACTAGAGGGCACTCAGGGTCCACGATCTGTGCATACAAAATTCTTCTCATATTGTTGTTAACAGCAGAGGCTGCTCGATATCCTAGGAGACAGTTTTAAAAAGTGACAAAAGCATTCGCAAACCTGCTTAATACAGTGCAGGGTTGTAGGCAGTCATCGCTATTCATGGTAGCACTGGGCACAAGGCTGGAAATAAACCTGGACAGGGTACCAGTTCATCACAGGGTTCATTTATACACACAACCGATACAAGGACAATTTGGTATTGGAGTTAAAGCTAATGAGCATGTCTCTGCAGACCTCAGAATCAAACCCACACTGACACAGGGAGAACATGTAAACCTCACAAAGGTAATGTTCAGGCAGGGCTATCAAACCATGGATGTTGGATCACTATTGAGGCAATGCCATCTACTGTGCCACCATACTGCCTAGATATTAGGATAGAGTTTTGAAATCAGATGAGTCTGGACCTGTCAGATGGGCGCACACTTCAGGTAGCTTTCTAGGCTGCCTACATATACACTGTGTCTCCACCAAAATAGTTACCTAAAATGTACCTGCATAGCCTTGGTGATGAATGACATCTGTGCTGCTGGGTTGAGTGAAAGTAGGGATGTCAGTGATTGTGCCCGGTGATACACTGGCAGCAGTGTTGATTTCTGCTTTCAAATAGATTTTGACTTGTTGACACACTGTACTGGCATTAGAACACAAAGGAATACATTTCTTGCTTTGTTTAATTTTTAATTAGGTGCCTGGCGTGTCAACTCTCATTCTTCAGAAATATGCATCAGTGCGTGAAGAACGAGCATAAACAATTTAAAAAGATGTGCACTGTTGACGTAGATTTATTATTGAAGACCCATTGCAAGCTACCGATTAGATTTCAATATTATTCGGACAACATCACTATCTACCACAATAAGCATCAAATACACTGCACGATTGTTATTAAAGTGTGAAGTTGCTCTCTTCGTCATGTAAAATGTCATGTGTGCTTAATTTATATTTTAATAAAATCAGCACACATTTTGAAGTATGCAGAGATAAAACAATTCATTTTGAGGCTTCACGCAAACATTGGACATACAGTTGAGCTATCTTGGCATTTAGTTAAAGTGTGGGTTTTAAGTTTGATATAAGTCATCACTGGTTTGTGCAGGTGAAACATTTAAATGGCTATCAACCAGAAAAAAAATTGAACCAGCCATAGTAGAGCATTTTCAAGATGGGCATGGCGATGTCTCATGGATGAAAGGATGAATTTCTCAGTGCATTGGAGATGTGAAGCTTAATTCCATAAACACAATATTACAGGATGAGGAGACTTTCTGGCAGGATCCACAGCACAAGACTCCATTTTGTTGAGAAATCCAACAAGGAGTAACTGACTTATCAGCATAAGGAAAACACCAAGCACTGATGTCCCTGAGCCAGGCAGTTAGCATGTCTAATGTTAGTGTCCATTCATCTGGTGAAAACGTCAAATCCCATTTTTAGGCCAGAACATTTAGGCATTTGTGGTAAAGCTGTCCTGTGTATAATGTTTTATTCACATGCTCTTGGACTATTCAGAGCTCCAGGTTGAGGCACTGTACCTCCCAATGTCAGTGCATTCACGTGGGTTTCTGGTCAGACTAGCCAAAGAGACGAAAGGTCACTATTGATTTGTTACTTGGTCTGCAAAATAAACTAATTAGAACATTATAAGACTCTATATGAGAACAGGCCATTCCTCCCAAAAAAACTCACCAGTACAATTGACTTAATTCTTCAAAAAAAAAACCATCAAGTCTATATATAGACTATAGGTATCTATCTATCTATCTATCTATCTATCTATCTATCTATCTATCTATCTATCTATCTATCTATCTATCTATCTATAGTTTTGAAAGTCCCTAAAGTCCCACTGTCTACCCCACTACTTGAATGCTTATTCCATGTGTCTATGGTTCTCTGTGAAAAGAAAAACTTCCTAATGTTTGTGCAAAACTTACTCTTAACAAGTTTCCAACTGATCCAATGTACTAATTCACTTCATAATTTTAAACACTTCAATCATGTCTCCTCTTAATCTTCTTTTGTTTAACCTGTAAAGGCTCAGCTCTTTTAATCTTTCTTCACAATTTATCCCCTGTAGCCCTGGAATCAGCCCTACTCGCTCTTCCCTGGCTTTTTCTAGCACTGCTATGTCCTTTTTGTAGCCTAGAGACCAAAACTGCACACAGTACTCCAGAGGAGGCCTCACCAGTGCGTTATAAAGCTTGAGCATAACCTCTTTAGACTTGTACTCCACACATCGTGTTATATAACTTTACATTCTGTTTGTATTCTTACCCCAGTATGGGAAGACAGACAGAACGTTCCATGCAAATGCTTTTTTAGGCCATTGCTGCTACCAGTTTAGAGTCTTGGCCTAGTCTCGTAATCCATATTACTAACCGAGAATGCTAAACCGGATGGACGCAGGGACATCCGGCCATGGGCCGTAGCCGCAAAAAAACGTACTGCGCAGGCGCCCCAAGAAATGAGGCGCCGCGAGAGGCGGACAAGACCACAGAAAAAAGGAGTGAAACGCAGGCGACGCACACAGCGCCGCACGAGCAAAACACCAACCCCCCCCCCCCCCCACACACACACACAAGCAACGGACGGGACACACACAAAGAGGATGATTCAACAAGCCCCTGGCACACAAAAAAAAGGGCACGCAAACCCCCCCCCCCCCCCACACACACACACACAAGCAACGGACGGGACACAGACAAAGATAGATAGATAGATAGATAGATAGATAGATAGATAGATAGATAGATAGATAGATAGATAGATAGATAGATAGATAGATAGATAGATAGATAGATAGATAGATAGATAGATAGATAGATAGATAGATAGATAGATAGATAGATACTTTATTAATCCCAAAGAGGAGGATTTAATCCCATTGCACACGAAACGGAACGCACACAAAGAGGAGGATTCAACAAGCCACAAGCACACAAAAAAAAAGAAGCCACGAGCGCCACACAAAGCCCATTGGACACGAAACGGGACAGACTACGGACATAGCACACGAAACGTACACAAAAACGACGATTCAGACCCACGACCACAGTAACATAAATAACAAATGACACACAAAGCCCCATTTCTAAATGAACCGTCCGTATTAAACATACGTCATCTCAACACGTTCACAATATGCAGCATAGGTAGATCTCATTACAATGAGGCACTATTAACCGTTCAACCGCAGAAAAGGCTCCATATTAACAGTGAGTGCGATCCTCCTTATTACTTATCCATATTTCTCACGCTCAAGAACAAACAAGTCATGAATTCACGATCACAGGTACAAAACGATACCGCTCGGATAACGGTACCAAACACAATTCACACTATGCAGCATAGGTGGATCTCATTACAATAAGACACTATTAACCGTTCAACCGCAGAAAAGGCTCCATATTAACAGTGAGTGCAATACTCCTTATTACTTATCCATATTTCTAAAAGAAAAAATGTCTCGGCTCCAAAAACGCAAAGCTCAACTAAAGCTTCTAACTAACGATGTACCTAAAAGTAAAAACTTTATGAACTGCATTAGATCCTACAATAGTTCATTTGCTTTTGCATCTACCGGAGTAAATATCAGGCCACCAAAAGGCAATGGCCCATACTGCTTTCCCATATGTGCACAAATACTGCATCGCATTGGAACAGTGCACCCTGAAACAAATCAACAACGCAAATATGCACAAATCTACATCCTAGATCCACATGACGCAATCTATCAATCAAAGTGCTGCATCGCAACAGGCACGGATTCAAAACGAAACACCTCCCGTCTCAGACATACGTTAACGGCAAGGAAGGCTACAACGGGCTTCTCACACAGCACAGGCAAATCGATTACAGCTCCAAAACAACACGTCCCAAATACTACACATGCAACAACGCGCCTCTCAAACGGCACAAGCAAAACATACACCAAGAAAATTCATTCGGATTAATGAATGTCATTTGCAATCATTGTCATTCAATTCACTTCCCTGAAGAAACAACTGGCAATACAAGTAATACATTTACACGTTGTTGTCAAAAGGGTCAAATTAGACTGCCTCCTTTACATTCATATCCTGAATATCTACAGAAGCTTCTAACTAACGATGTACCTGAAAGTGAAATCTTTATCAACTGCATTAGATCCTACAAATCGGTATCCACTATGAACATTAACGGTGGCACTGCACGTGACATCCGTCTTGCAAAAATGTTAATTATTGATGAATGTACAATGGCATCCAGTCACTTACTCAACACCATTCATAAACTTCTACAAACGTTTATGAATAATAATATTCACTTTGGAGGAAAGGTACTTTTATTAGGAGGACATTTTAGACAGTGCTTAGCTATTCTTCCACATGCCATGCGCTCAGCTATTGTTCAGTGCACCTTAAAATACGCAGACAATTGGCATTGCTTTCAAAAGATACAGTTAGTAAAAAAGATACGATGTCCAGAACCAGATCATAACAATTGCTTATTACAACTGGGAGATGGTACACTCACCAATACAGATGGACTTCACCCACATATTATTACAATTCCTCAAGCCTTTATCTGCGACGACTTAGTTACAGACAGATTTGGAACAGCAATCTCATTAGACCAAATGCCCCTTTTAACACAACGCACTATATTATGTCCAAAAAATATTAATGTGGAAAACATAAATACCCAAGTCATTCCATTACTTTCCTGGAGAGACACAACTCTTTCTAAGCTCTGACAAACTTGACTCTGATCACAACAATAACCATCTTCATTGACATTACAAGTTCTGACCTGGAATTACCTTTTACACTTAAACGGCGTGTACAAAGAAATTTTCCAATAAACCTTTACACTGTGCCACACACTTTATTGTTTGCTTTCTATTTGCATCATCTACACCTTCACACTATTCTATATCTCATTCATACATCACGCTCTTTGTCATTCCCAACACCAGGGGTTGGCGAGCGAAGCGAGCAGGGGGCGGAGCCCCCTAGTACATAATAAAGTAAAGTGATGGGAGAGAAAGCGACTGATGGTGTCCCCATTTAATGTAGCATTGATAAAAAAAAGTTTGTAAGTATGCAAAACCACTGGTAATGACCGTTGTATGGAGAATACAGTAATGGGAAGTTTATTCATTCTAACTCTTAAGCCAGATGGAAGTCCTTTTTTATACACAGGTATTCCAGCGGGTGTGGTAGAAAGTGTAGGTAATTAGTAAGTTTTGTCAAAAATAATCAACAGATACAAAGCCCACTTCATGCTACATTACTTTTAATAATGCATTTCCTTAATGACAGAAACCCACCACTAAAGGGAAACACACTGGTCCTTCGATATAAAAAAAATCTAAATGCCCATGTCTCAGTACAAAATTATAAAATACGTCTTTCCAGGTTTGTCAAAATGCATATAATTGTCCAGCAAGTTTAAATCAATTGAAATTCCCCGTACATTCATACCTGGTGGAGCGCTCTGATGCAACTCTAGAACTTCAAAGTTCTAAGGTCAAATCCTAGTCCAAGCACTGCCTATTGTCATATGTTCTTTGTGACTCTATTGCTGGTTTGGCCTTTTTTACCTTCTTTGTTGCATTCCTGTTCCCTTTAGCAATTTTGTTAATTATTTTCTATTTAGTTCAGAAAATGTGGTGGGGCTTCACCTGGTACATGGCCCTCGGGGTTTGTAGCCAAACAGTTTCGCAGAGCAGGTGGAGACAACCGTGAATGAATTTGGATTAAATATAGTAGGAAACAATTAGATGGTTCACTGAGATTAGAATTTCTAAACCTTATAAAGGAACACCTCAAGGTGTGTGAGGTGATTTAAACAGCAAAGAGCAACGGTGCTTTCATCAACGCCATCTGATCAATAGCAAGCCTGTTGTTACAATGGATAACCCTCTATGGTAGTCTCCCAAAAACATCCCTGTCAAATATATACAGTAAATGTGTGCAATGTATGTGGAGAACACCTTATATACGTTAAAAATAAACCTTACTTGTTGCAAGGGCACACTATTCTGCAAAACCAGATTACACTCTCGTCATTCTAAGACATCACTGAGCAAATGGGTCAAATGAACAATTCATTGCCGCTGGCTGTTTGTGGTCTTTTTTGTTCATAGTTTACACAATACAGTTAGTGTGAAATTGGAAGAATTAGCTGTTACATCTATGAAAAGATGTACTTTCAAGCTAAATGATGTGCCATCACACTCACTTAAAAGGAGGTGAAGAGAATTTCATTAATCAAGGCCTTTATGCTGTTGATAACAAAAAGCCACAGATGATTCAGATTTCTGTAGTCAGTACACCCATAACAGTTAATTTACCTGATGACACTGATACCGGAAGAACTATGGATGAGGCTCCACATCATCCAAGTTCGATTGCACTTCTAAACAAAAAATTAAAGTAAGCTAACATTACCATCAAATTGTAAATGCCAAACATGCCACTCCAGAATGTATGCAGGCCACAATACTGAATTGAATGTTATTCTTAAGCTATCCATTTTTATATTTTTATATTAGTGTTGGCAAACATTATTTAATTTGTTAAGGCAACCATCAACAGTTTACTTCATTTGCTTGTAACCTGAACATTTACAGTGCATGGATTGGAGGAAGGGGGTAACATTTTTGAAAGAACCCATGTGGGCATAACCAAGAATTTAATGAGTTGTTCCCAGAGATGTATTCTCGTTCTGAGAATCTCATCTGGCCACACATGACAAGCAACTAATGGATCTGCACTCACCTGAGGGAAATTATAAAGATATCTTTATGCCAGAGTTCTTTACCTTTGGCCTAGATCTAGTTGTCTGGTTCTTCAGTACATTGTAATGTTTAGGTAGGACTTCTTGGAATTCATTTTGTTGTTGCGCAATTAAGTATTATAGAAAAAAATTCTGCCTGTGTCTAGCAGGGAGCACTAGATCTATGAATGAACAAGGTTTAATACTGGGAACTGCACTGAGGAAAAGTAGTTCTTCTTACAATATCACCTGAAAGCCAAAATGGCAACCAAAAAAACAAAACAAACATACAATTGCTTCACAAATGTAACGAGTCATTTAGTATACAATCCACAATAATGCTCTGCCTGAAAAAAACTTTACAAATTAAATAGAAGCTATGCAGTAGTTAATTGAGGTACTCTCAGTTACCCTCTCCAGAAATCAAGCGTTTTGTAATTTTACTTTGTACCATTTCTTATGTTGTTTTGTTTTGGTTTGGCATGATGCCATTTTGTGAACTCATTGTAAGGACTCAGCTCCTGGTTTTTAGGGGTCATGTCCTCAAAGGTGACCCTTTATGTTATAACACAGGTACAGCAATGAGTTAAAAGGTTAGTAATTAACCTCCCTGCGGTGGGCTAACGCCCTGCCCGGGATTGGTTCCTGCCTTGTGCCCTGTGCTGGCTGGGATTGGCTTCAGCAGACTCCAGTGACCCTGTGTTAGAATATGGCGGGTTGGAAAATGACTGACTAATTAACCTCCTTTACTCATTCAAGAATGTTATTAACATTAGCCGTTGTTTATGAATTGCCTTAAAAAAAAATCTCCCTGGTTTCGATCCCTCACTTTGTATTTTCAACTTTAATTTTTGGTTTTAACTTTTTCATTCTTTTGGTTCTCACAGTTATGACCCTAGCTTTCTTTCTTGACTATGTCTTGTTTTCTTTCTTTCAGCTAGTTTTCGAAGGCACAACACTAATATGGTACATTAGTGAGTTAACTGAAAAAGCAAGATTAAAAAAAAAAAAAAAAAAAAAGCAAAATTACTTTTAAACCCAAATATCTTGTAAAATTCACCCAGTACATTTAATAAGATAAATTTGGGTCAGTAATGAAAAGCAATATTTTTTGTTCTGTTACTTGCCTTATAAGTTCCATGTGTTTCTGGAGACAAATGGCCAGTAGTTTAATTACAATAGCAAAGAGCTTTGGTGATAGCGGACAGCCTTGTTGGATTCATTATTCTGATATGAAGTACAGTATTCTGAATTTATATTGTTCATCCATACAGATGCTTCTGGACTAGAGTAAAATAATTTGATTCAAGCAAAAATAACTGGTCCAAACCTAGATATGCACATTGTGGTAAAGAGATATCTCCATTCTGCTCTACTGAATACTTTTTGTACATCTAGAAACAATAAGACTTCCAGAACCTTACTTGCTCAGTAGAGTGTATAACACATGAAACAATTGGTGAACTGTACGATAATAGTTTTCTACCTTTAATGAACCTTGTTTGATCTCGTAATGTTTTTAAATGAAGTGTTTTCTAATTTGCAAATGCTTAATCTTTTGCTAATATCTTGACATCATTATTCAGTATGAGACTGGCCTAAAAGATGCACCATTGATAACCATCTGGACCCACAGCTTTTCCACTTTGTAAAGTAGTGATAATATCTTGAATTTTTGATGAGCCTCAGTTTTTTTTCAGGTCGCGAATAAGGTACATGTCAGGCTGCAGCAGTTGTAATTTATTGAGAAAGGTGTTAATGTGGGTTTCAATACCTTTACACTATGATTTATATAGGGACTTATTTCTTAAATATACAAGGGCAAACCCAAGAATTCCCAGAATCAGTCAATAGCACTGAAGTAAGGGTGTAGTTAGCGACTGGGACTTCTATGCCTACAGTCTTGTTAATTAGTCTGCTGAGTGGCACCATGTGATATTGTGCATGATCATATCAAAAATCAGAACAGTGATGACTGCAATTTTGCAAATGGATGAATTTGTTAGTAAAGCGGTTCCTCGTGGAAAGACTGCTAATCAACAGCATTAGACTGAAATGCTGAAGCATCTCCGTGGTGCACAGCATTTTAGACCACGACTGAGCACCTGCACACACCGCTTTGTCAGCCAAAGAGTTTTTAGCCAAAAACAAAGTGGTTGTTGCTTTGCAATTTCAAATTGACCAAATCTCACTCTCTGTGACTTTTATATTCCCAAAATTAAAATTAAGACTAAAGGAAAGACTATTTGTTACCATAAAAGAAATCCAGGAAAAAAATTACAGGATGTTCTAGACACAGTAATAAAAGATGAGTACAGGAAATGTTTCTAGGAATGGAAGAAGCACTGGACTATTTTGCATTTGTAACTCAAAGAAAGTATTTTGACAGTAACTAAAACTTAATTACTGTGAGTTGTATAACAAAGTTTTTTTTTAAACAATTCCAGGATTTTTAGGTCTCTCGTAGTTATTACTTTATGTTCACTAAATTTCATCCAATCTATGTTATTATTTTCAGATTTTCACTCATTTCAAAGATTTCTTCATAAATTAAAGTCATTCGGTTATAGATTTTGACTAATACTATGCTCAACAAATGCTTGTTTCATGTGGAAGCAAATACAAAATGACTTGTATAATGAACTACCAACTGTAAATCTATTTATTTTCAGGATGGAAGTGCTCCATACAGTTCAAGATATGTAGGCTCCATGGTAGCTGATGTGCATCGGACCCTGGCCTATGGTGGGATCTTTTTGTACCCAGCTAATTCAAAAAGTCCAAAAGGAAAGGTAGGCTGAAATTTCACTATGTGTTTGTCACTCTGCTGACCATATAAATAAAAGGTCTGAGAAGTATTTCAACTTAAATATTCTGACCTATTGTGACATAACAGCACAGCAGTTAACACTTCTATCTCCCAGCTCTACAAGTCTGTATTTAAATTGTGGTCTGCTCACTCTCTGTATTTAGTCTGCATGCTCTTTTCAGATATCTGCTTGGGGCTTTCTCGGTGTGCTCCCCCCCCCCCACCCCCAAAACCAGCTACATCTCAAAAGACATGTGAGATAATTTGATTGATAAATACAGGTGCATATGTGTGTGCCCTGCAATTGAGCTGCACCCCACCCAGGCTACATTTGTGCCTTGTTCTGCACCTTAAAACCCTCAACTGGATAGAGTGGGTCTAAAAATTGTTTGGATGGATCTGTTTGACATTAATACACAGATGAATCAAGCTGGAAGTGACAAGGTTGTAAAGGAGTTAGTTCTGGTATAAAATGGTTCAAGAGACCCAGGTTTAATTCCCAGACTAGGTACTTACTGTGTGTAGTTTGCACATTGTCATTGATCCTGTATGATTTTTCTCCAGGTGCTCCACTTTCCTGTTGCTTCTCAAAGTTATGTGTGTTGAGCTAATTGGCTTGATATATTTATGTAAGAATATGGATGAATTTGCCTAAAGTTAGGTGCAAGCCTTAATGGCTCACCCAGGCCTCATTTTGTAAATGCTTGTGCATACACCTTATGATTATTACTGAACTACCACTTGGATATATAAAGTAACTTTGCGTTATTGTGTCATGTGCGAATTAGCTGATGTGGTTAGCCTTAAATATTCAAGGCACTCATTTGGAGGCCACAGCTCTGGAGTTACTCGTCACTTTTGTGTGTCCTTCTGTAGATAAACCTATATAGGATCATTAAGTTTGCTTTTACATCTACAGTTTTATTTCTTTTTGAATTTTACATTGTTGGTGAAACCTTTTAATATACTCAACAGCCAATATGAGATTTTGCTGTAGGCTGTGTTCATAAATAGTTGTGAGCAACTATAAAATGTTAATTGTTGCTGAATATACTGTACTTGGGGTGTTTTGTTTTTCTAAAACAAGAAGGACAAAATCTAATAAAACCCTCCCTACAAATTTCAACAATTATAAATGTCCTTCTTTTACTGAAAGAATAATTGAATTAAACAAGGCAAGAACAATAAAGGCTAAACAAAAATAACTAAGAACAGAGCTAATAAAATGAAAAAAGAAAAACAAAAAAGCAACAATAATGAATTCAAAACTAAAACAAGGTTGCAAACTAATTAACCATACACAAAAATGATAAATTAACAAGCATAAAATCCATATACAGTAATCAAAATACTGAAGAAGACACATAAATCAAAAATAACATAGCGCAATTACTTTAATTAATCAAGATACTGAGTTATTTGGGAGCCGAGACCTTCAGCTCAGTGAAGTGTTCAAAAATCTCACACAAGACCAATACAAATTACATATCCATGGAACTCTAATCAAATGATAACAAGCACTTTACAAAAGACAGCAAACCAATGCCACAACAATAAGCTGCAGTCGCTCCGACTCTTATTTTCTGCTCTGGTGACTGCAGCTTGATTGACCTCAGCACCTAAGAGCCATGAACCAATAGAATGCCAATACAAGGAATAATGGACAGTGGAATAACAAAAAAAGCAAAGAAGGTAAAGCCAGAGGTGAAGTAAAAGCAAGATTATATGGGGGAGATGGCAACATAAACTAATCCATGATGCTTTATTGCTTATATCCAGTACTAGATATGTTTTGACTGATGCAGTTAGTTCATGGAAAGTTGTGCAACAACAACAGCACAAACCTTTTAAAATGTAAAATCTCTATGATCTTGCAGAATTAATCACTGATATGCATTGGTTTTATAGAGCAGGGGTTTGCATTGTTAGTCCTGGAGGGTCACAGTCGTTGCATATTTTTGTTGAACCCGATTGCTTAATTTGAAATCAATCCATGCCAATTTATTATATGGTTTGTTAGTGTTTTCAATCTGCCACGTTAGATCATTCTTATATCGTAGATTTTTTTTCCAAGGATATCAGCCAAATGATTTGTAGCCTTAAGTCTATTAGTAACTCTGTCGTTTACTTTAGAACTAGGGGGCTCCGCTCCCTGCTCGCTTCGTTCACCCACCCACGGGTTTGGTTAGCCAGATATGCAATTTAAAGAGATTGTTATTTTCATGGGAATTGTTACTTATGCATTATTTTCACTTTTACTTTAAAACTTTAGTAAAAACATTATTTGGAATTAACTTTTCTTCAAGATAGCATTGAATTTTGATTCCTTGTTTGGACTTCCATCATGACAACACAAAGTATAACTGCCTGTGAGTGAATATCATTTCTTTCTCTCTAATACATAAAACGACTTTTTTGAATGTTTGTCCATGCTCTTTCTTCTTCGGGTATTTGTTGACGTGTCACCTAGAGCACATAAAATTATCGTCCTGATAAAATTTATAAGAGCTGAGAGCTCAGAAAGTATGTCTGCCAAAAGCATTCACACGACTGAGGTTAATTGACCGTGGTCTTGTTTGAAAATAGTTGCAAGTATGGCATGACTTGAAAGAATCTCATGTTAAAAGACTCTGTCTCACAGGAGTTCATACCGCGCCAACGTTTTTGGAATCTTTTAATTCTCACTGGCAACACAAATTAGATGATCTACAAGTCTTTGACTTAAAGTTTAAATACAAAATATATATTCGATCTCTTTTCACTGTTCCATTATTTCGTCGAGTAATCATTTACGTTTGTTTGCGCTAATGCAATCTTTACTATACTTTTTTTGAGACTTTAGAATTTTCGTACTTCCATTATCTCTAACCTGCTCTGCATGTGTACCACTCCAACATTTTTGAATTCTTTACAACGTTCTACTTTGTCATCTACTCTTTGTCCTTTATTTCCGGCCCCAGGCATGGACTCATCTCGTGGGACATATAAGTGTCTCTCTGAGAAAATCACGTCTTGTCTCCTTCCAAGATTTTCTTTATAATAGAGATAAATTGTAAATAAATGTGCGGCACAGTGGTGACACTGCTGCCACATAGTAAAGAGGCTGGAGTTCACCTACTGGGTGTTGCCTGTGCAGAGTCTGCATATTCTCCCTGTAACTACATGGGTTTCTGCTGGGTGTTCTGGTTTCATCCCAAAGGTGAAACACATGTAGAGTTAGATGGATTGGCATTGTTAATCTGGCTCTAATGTGTGTTCACTCTGTGATGGATTGGCGTCTTATCCAGGTGTTGTTTCTGCCTTGTGTTCTATGATTGTTCGGATAAGGTCCACCTTGCCCAGGATAAGTGGGTTATGAAGACAGATGGATGGATGTATATTTTACTAAATCAGATTGATCATGATGAATACAGACAGGTGCAAACAGAAACAAGAAACAAGTTATTTGCATCTTATTGCTAATAAGGAGCAATTAAACAGTGAAAGCAGCTTTATAAGATTAAAATAAGCAATTAAGGGTGGGGAATTTTAATAAACAAGACAACTAAACTGAAGCATAAAAATGTTGGTGGAGCAATAAGTGCTTCAGTACCAATAGTTGTCTCTTCATTAAGAATTTGGGTTGGAACAGAAAACTGTGTGTTAGGAAACACTATGGGCACTCCTTTATACTAACAGCAATACACCTGCATAATCCCTCACTGTGACTGTGACAGGCAAGACAGAAGTTTTCTTTCTTTTTAATATTCTTTTTTTGTTCAGGCCAAAGTGTGTGAGTGTACAGTATATTTATTTACTTACTTACTTATTTATTGATTTATTTAAAGAGCTTCTGTAAAAAGGCAAATATCCCCGTTTAGATAGATAGATAGAGATATTACTGTCTGTCTGTCTGTCTACCTACATACCTACCTACCGTAGTTAGCTGTACCTGACTTGTAAAGCTTCGCTTGATGATAATTGTTAGTGAAATACACTTCCAAACACCACCTAGAATATCTGAATCTATATTTTTGTTGTTTTTCTATTTAGTTGTGTTGATGTACAGTAGCATGTAATGATTAATTTTATAATTTGTACCATACTGTAAACTTGTGATGGTGTGAGCGATTAACGGCATTATACAAACTATAGGTTGTCTAGGACTGATTTTCTTTCTTTCTTTTTTTGTTTTGCAGCTTAGGCTCCTGTATGAATGCAACCCTATTGCGTTTCTTGTGGAGCAGGCTGGAGGAATGGCAACAACAGGGACACAGTGTGTGCTGGATGTGAAACCTGAGTCGATCCACCAGAGAGTTCCACTAGTATTGGGCTCCAAAGATGATGTGGAGGAATATCTCAGCTTTGTACAAAAGCACCAGAAAAGCGGCTGATGTGGCTGGCAATCCTCTGTCACTGTAGAGGGTCAATAGAGACTGCTACCCTATTAAGCAGTTCTCCCCTATTCTTTGATAATAATATCCTTCAGAAAGTGTTTGTGCTGAATACATTGTCTGAGGAATTCTTAATAAACTCTATTTTTTGTTATAAGCCATAATGCTATTTAGTTTGTTGTTCATATAAAATGTCAAATAGAAACCTGAACTTCTTGAAAGTTACTGAAGGTATGCCGATTAGTCTTTGTAATCTTTAGGCCTTCTTCAATATGTGATCTGCAGTGGAGCACTATGGTGGAATAAGCTTATACAAGAAATTATCAAGTGGAACACATGTCAGAATTATCAGACATTGTCAGGGGTGTGCAGCATCATCATGTGGGACAGTTAAGTTACAGAGCAGCATCATTTGCACCTAATTTAAAAAATACAGTGAATTATTCTCCTAACCACACACTGTGAAGACAAACATGTTAGTAAATATTATACATTCTTCTTAAGGTTCTGCTCACTGCAGTACTCAACAGATGTGACCCAGAATATGGTGAGTGAAGAGTGGACACATACCTCAGAAGTGACACGTTGAAAAATTCCACACAAAAGTTATGAAATATTATAAACAGAGACCACCCAAAAAGAGGGCAGCAACCCTGATTTTTACTGTATGTTTAGGCTACAATAATCAGTCAGGTTTTTTTTTCTTCCTAAAAATGATGACTCCATCATAAATAGGGATAATATGACAAGACACCTGCCAGAATACAAATGGCCTGCAATGCAGACATTTCTGCAAACAACATATTAGTACTCATAAACAACAACATTCAAAACTAATCAAATGTTGCATAAACAAAACAGGTCACTCAAAGTCCTGACACTTTCCATCCAGAATTATTTTTCTGCCATGCCTGCACTCAAGATAAGATAGATTCTGTCCTCCCTGTGATCTTAATTTTATCAAGCGGTTTTAAAAACTGATGGATGGATAAGCAGGTGGGGCCATCTTTGAAGGATCACATTCTGAACATCCAATCAAACAACACTCACACAAAAGTCTGGGACAGCTGGCCCCCTGGCTCCTCCTGCCTTGCCCCCAATGATGTAAGACTAGGCTCCTACTGCTCAGGTCTGAGAATATTATGCTATGTAATGTTGTATGACGGTTCCTTAAACCATTGTGTAACAACCAAGTACAAACTGAAAAGTTCAGCATCAAACCCTCTTAGACTAACTATGACATGTCAAATCTCCTGTGTAGTTCTGTTAGGTCTGCGACTTTCGCTTCATTTAGTTTCTTCCTCTGTTTCCCAAATGTGCTACATAACAAAGAAAGGCGCTATACAAAAAGGAGGTTAGGTGCTTGCCAGACTGATTAAAAACTTGTTTCCTACTCCCAATCATTTTCTTATATGTGTTAACCAAATATACACAAATCAGGGGTGATCTATATGTATTGTTGCACAGGCAATCACCCACTGCAGGATTTGAAAACACAGTTCTGAAATGTTTTATTTCTTTATTTCTATATAAATTGAGTTTTCTTGTGAGGCCAATAAATAAAACCCACTGGTGCACACACATACACACATTTTCAGATAAGCATCCTCCTGAGTTTGACTTTATTTGTTGTGTAGGAAATCCTACACACAAACATGTAGCTTGTAAACACACAACAGGCAGTTTATTCATAAAGGACATTCTCTCCTCAGACCAAAACTGGTTAAGACCAGTTCACACAAGAATGTGCCCATCTCCGGTGAAACTTTAAATAGGGGGTGGAGGATGGGCAGAGTTGTTAAGTAACCTGCAGCTCACAAGCTTACATTTTGCAGGAGTTATTGTTGTCCACTGTAGCCATTTCTTTTAGCCCTCTAAATCTTTTTTTTACTGTGTGGAACTGTACCACCCAGCAGAAAATCACAAACTGTACACACAATCATTGTCAAAGTAGGGCCAATTGCAAAAACAAGTCATTGTTAACAGAACGTCACTTGGACACTGTACTGATCTTTATTAATGAGCACAGGATGACAGTGAAATGTCAGAAATGTCTGAAATCAATTGATATTTTCGAATGGGTGATTATCAGATTAATTACCAGAGGTTATCAGCATTGACAGAAACTACTTAACTAACGCCAGTCACTCCATTCACTTTCTGAACTCCTATTCTGCTAATGCAAGGGTGGTGACAGATGTTATGTTGGCAGCATTGGCACACCCAGGTTTAGATAAGACCCCAGTGCATCACAGGACACACTCACATAAAGACAATTTAGTGGGGAGGAAACCAGAGTACACAAAGGAAACATATGAGAGGAAACAGAGAGAAAATGCTGACTCCACAAACACAGTGGCCAAAGGGAATTTGTACGAAAAGCATTTGGAAATTTATGGCAGCACTAACAGTCACTGTGTATGAATGGCAATTAATAACGTCAACAGCAGTTTTCATCAATGGAGTGTAATACTTCTCTCATGTCTAGCACTCCAATAAAGTAACAGTAATATTCAAAATATTGATATTTTGATTTGAATTAATAGATAGATTAATATACTGCAACACATCAAGTACTCCTTATTTAAGCTTTTTAACCAAAGCACAACTTAGTGCTATCGATCTAGTGATAGATCGATAGATATATTGATAGACAGACAGATTGACAGATTAAGGCACTATATAAAGTAGAGACTGGCATTAGACAAAACAGACAAATAATGTAAGGCACTATATAACATAAATCCTGACATTAGTGAGAGAGAGAGAGACAGGCAGACAGACAGCTAGACAGATAGATGTTTATATGGTAACTGTAGTAATTTAGATTTTTGCAAAAGCCCAAAAAATAACAAACAACTACAAAAACAACCACTCGCCTAAAATCCATAAATGGATTCAAATAAAAGAAGTATAGTAACACTTGCGTTGCAAACAGCTTTTATGGTTCGCTGATTTTTGTCCCTCAACGTGTTTTGTATGGGCTTGATGGTTGGCAAGGAGGTGCAGTGCTTAGTGTCACTACCTCACAGATCCAGGGGTTTCCAGGTTCATTACTGTAGATGTGCGGTTTATATGGTGTCTGAAGTTTACAAAAGACAGACACACTCATTCTGGATGAACGCAAAGTACATGTGTATGTGGAGGTTGTAGACCTTGTGATGGAAACCTTGGCACAATCTTTGGCTCCGATTTCAAATTTGATTTAAACATAAATTTCAAAAGCAGTTCTTTTTTTCCCAGCTTAGGGCCTTCACTAAAGTTAAACCATTTCTGTCTTAATGATCAACAAAAACTTTATTTTTTACTTTTATTCTTTTGTTTTATCCTGTTTACTTTACTCTAATTCTGTAATACTACAGTTTCCTTTACACTGTTGACTGTCACTCACCCATGTTCCAACTAAAACTAATTAAAAATTCTGCTGCCAGAGTCTTACACTTTACTAAAAAAAGACATGACACTTGACCCACGTTAGCTTCTCTTCATTGGCTTCTTGTGAAATACAGGATGGATTTTAAGGTTGTACTGTTTGTGTCCAATACCTTACATGGGTCTGCTCCCACCTACCCTGCTGGTCTCCTCTTCCCCCATCTCATCCAGCAGGACTCTCAGATCCTCTAATCAGTTACTAGTGTCTGTCCAGACACACACTTCATGCTGAGGGATGAGCGCGCTTTCGCTGTAGTGGGTCATTGGCTCTGGAATGGCGCGTCACTTGAAATAAGACCAGCTCCCATGACTGATTATTTAAGGTCACAATTAAAAACTTGATTTTAGGTCGCACTGACAGTTTAGTTTAATTTTGTAGTTTAACTCTTATTTTATTCTCTAAATATACATGTATGTTTAAGGTTGGTAACTGTCAGGTGTTGCTCTTAGCTGTATATTGCTTTTAACATTTTATTCTAATGTATTATGTTTTTACTCGTTTTTTCCCCTTATCTGTTGTTACTTTTATTGTTGTAAAGCACTTTTGTCAACTTTTAATTGTTGTAGAAGTGCTGTATAAATAAATTTGACTTGACTTGGACTAGACTGCCACCCAGCAATTCTTCCTGCCATATTCTTAAAACAGCTTGAATTGTCAGAGACACCTGAGAGCACTATAACAGAAAAAGGTGAATTAATGGACATGGATAAGAGACATGGGTATTAAGTAAAACTTGGTGAAAATACAATTTGGTTTCATGCTTGGGAAGGGAACAACAGATGTGATCTTTGTTAGGCAATGCAGAAAAAGCATGATGTGAAAGGAAAAAGAGGCCACATTACGCATTTGTAGATATGCAGAAGGCATTTGAGAAGATGCCCCAGGAGGAGGTGAGTTGGGGGATTGAGAATACTTGGGGTGGATGAACAGTTAGTGTCTCCTCTGATATCAACATATGAGGAATCAAGAACTTTGACCAGGACAGCAGATGGGGACAGTGAGAGTTTTGAAGTGAACGTTGGCTACACTTGTGATGCATTCCGAGTCTACTGCTTTTAGCAATAATGATAGAGAAATGTGTGTTTACCAGTGAAATCATATTGATGGTAAAAAGGTGAAGAAGAATTTAAGAAGACACTAAAGTGTAAAGCTAATTTGAAAGTGAAGGGCTTCTAGGTAAAAACAGTAAAGATAAATGTGATGAAAGTGCAGGGGAAAGAAGGGCGGAAGAGACAGGTGCATAACCATGTGGAAATTCTGGTAAAGGTGGTGGGAGAAACTCAGTCCAATGGATGGAGGAAGTGGATGCATAATAAATGTAAAGGTGGGTGTGCAGGTGGCGAGTGTGACCTTTGTATGTAGAGAATATCTGAGGGGTGCACAATGCTGCAGTAGAAATTGTGTCCACAAAACAGTAACAGACTGTAGAGATGAGGGATCCCCAATCCTGCTGGCACAAAAGGCAATAATGCATTATGTGTAAGAATTACATCTGCCTGGCTAATAACACATTGGGTATGGGGATAACAATCATTGTGGAGCTAAAGAGGAAGACTCATGCCAAGCCTTTTACAGAAAAAGTAATTAAAGAAATTAATCTGTGCCAGCACTTCTTCAGAACAGTGTCAAAAGGTTTGTGGAAAGTCATGGTGAAGATTTTTTCACTGTGCTCGACAAAGAGTACCTCTGACCAGTCTTATTTAGCATGGAGCAGAAAATTACATCAGCCAGGAATGGTGATGAACAAAACTGGGCCACAACAGATTAGACAGTTTGGGATTCTTTTGGCTCATACAGTTCTTATCGGAGGGGGATAGGAAACATTCCTTGTGATTCTGCATAGTCTCTGAGTAGCTGAACATAAAAACCTCAAGAAGTGCTCACCACCTCCTTGCGTGTGACTGTTTGTAAATGGAGAACATCCTCAAGACATGCTTTACACTGATACTTTTCAATAAAGACTGCTACTGGTTTTAAGGCTATAACGTTTGAACTGTGTAACATGTAACACTTTTGAATGCCTGCTAAAGTGTAGATCCTGGCCTGAAGCACAGTTCCTATATGTACCGTAATTATCTGGGGTGGTGGGAAATGGGGGAATGGATTCATAACTCACATAGCGCTTAAACCTACGTCTCCTTCCCTGGCTGCCTTCTGATTCCACTACTACTGTCCATATCTCCCACAGCTTCTTCCAAGTAACTCCACACACTCTCATCTGACTTGCTACTGCCCACTCATTCACACCAGTGGTTTTGTCTCACACCACTCACTTGGGGTTAAAACCAAAACCATCTATCTCACTTCCTCAAACCTGTGAACCAAACCATGCCAGGGTCTTTCTCAAGACTTGCAGGTGGCTGTGCACTGAGGAAAATGAATTTTAGTGCCTCCAAAATGCTGGCAGGTAAGTGCTCAGAATCTGTGCCACTCCATCCAATCCGACAACCCCTGCTCTGCACAAGTTTGTCTGCTGCTTCTGGTAGTCACTCGACACAACGATTACATTACAAACAGCCGTTCATTCATTCAAATTTAATTAATCCAAGTCAGGCTAAATTGGTCCTGCATAGGTTATATATGTGTATTTGTGTGTTCCCTGGGATAAACTGACACTGCAGGATTCTTGTCTAGTAACCAATATTGTTAGAAAGTCTTTGACTTCCTGTAAACCTGACTTATATTGGACTGGGGTAAACCTTTAGAATACTGAATGAAATTTGTAAGTCAGCCTTTCTGACTCATTGTTGGTTAAGACATCATATGTTACATTTCGGTGCTATTGCATCATCTTTTAGTCAGAAGTGTACAAATACTGTAAGTCTAAAGGAAGTACAGAATTAAAGCTTAATTACACAGTCACTCCTCTAGAATGTCACTTATTTCATGATTTAAGCACTACAGAAAACATAAAGTATTTTTGGTATTAACACCATTTGGTTCATGCAGTCATGAGCATATGTGTCTGTAGTACCATCATTACACAGTTACTTTTTTAACCACATGCAAGTAAGAATGTTTCTGTAATATGTAAAAGTGACATTTCTAGTTCTGCTACTAATCCATTAACTGTTTGTTTTCACCTATTACAGGCTGGCGGAATGCTGGATAAATCAATTCGACTTTCCGTTCCAAACTAGTGAAGATTTCAATGAGATTCAGAAATCAATGAAGTTTAACGACGCACCTGAGCTCGGACGTTTCTAGGGATCATTGCAACCATGCCATGGCCAGTTAAAGATTTGTTCCTATGATCTGATCCCCTCTTAGCGATGGAGATGTTCGCGCGCGCACACGCATTTTCCACGTGTTTAAAGGCGCAAGCTTACAGAGGCGGAGTTGAGCACGTGAGCGTGAACGGCGAATAAACTGGTGCCGAGGCCGCGCAAATCATGGGGCCGTCCTTAAAGTAGGGTACGCAGGAAGTAGATGAGTGATCAGGCAGGTACGCCTTTGCGTTTAATAAAACCAGCTCGTTTTCAACACGTTAGTTTTCTAAATTCATATTGTTCATCTCGGCACTGAAACAGTTCCCAGATGAATGGAACACATGTTCCAATATTTTAAAAAAATCGACATTTAAAATGACAGGGTGACTGTTGGAATGTCTGATCTGCTCATTTTTCAGGTTACACGTCTGTTGTACACATGGCGTTTCATGTCATCTTAAAAAATACCATTTAACTTTTTTCACAATAATTATTACCTTACATTGTCAGCCATCGTTGCCATTGTTGGTGCAGGTTTCTCACACAAGACAGACATCACATTTGACAAGCTTCCCCATACACAACAGTTTGCTCTCAAATTGCACTATAAATATGAAAATGAAAAAAAAAGTGCTGCGCTTGTTTTTCTCTCTTAACCATTAACAAATAAAATGGCTAGTTACTGATTATATGCAAGTCAGATGGATGATTTCAACTTTAAACATAACTAGGGCACCAACCAACCAAAGGGGCTTCACATTTGGACATCTTCATACATGCTGTGTGAATGAGAAAGAGATTATCAGAATTTGTTAGTTTGTCATGTAGCCATTAGAAAAAAAAATGCAATCAACAGCATAAAACATAAGAAGGGGGTCCAAAACCGACAGGAAAGTCATCAGATTTGGAAACGCATTTTGTGAATTTGGAACTCATTTGCTGTGTGCAGAATAAGGTCTTAGACTCTTACATTTTGAAATATGAAATCAGTTGATGCAGGTATGAGTTCTTGAGTTCTGATATCTCATTATACAAGAAGAACAAAAATGGTCGGGTTTCAAGTGAAAAGGTGAGTGGGCAGACAGGGGCTTCTCCAGATGTTGTTTTTCCTCTTATTACCAGATCTGATCTTTCTCTGTGATATAAGAAAACAAGTGCACTCAACTACTGTGTAAAGAATGAAAGAACAATGTAAACAAAGACACAATCCTCCTGGGTTCAAAGGACTGATTTTAAAGTAATTTAATACATTGTGGCAAACACAATCATAAGCCAAAATCAAACTGGGATCGCTATGACTACATTGCAGACTATGGACCAGTATGGGGTCATGATGTACTAGCGTATCCATTTGACTGCACTCTACAGGGGAAAAACATGGGTGTTGGTGGCAGAATTGGCACTCCAGCCACCATTAAAAAAAAACCTCACACTGTTCCATTCCATCTGAACTGGTTCTGATGCGTCACCCCCTTGCATGGCTGCACTCGGGCCCTAACCTGTGATCATGAGTTAGTTTGTCATGTGGTGGGTGCGGCAATACGCTGTATCAGCGTGTGCTCCTAACCTCTTCTCTATCCTTTGTCTTCTATCCTGACCAACCAATTTAATTCCTGTAAGTTCTAATGCTTTTTTCCTACCCTATCAAGAAAAAATGGAAATCAAAAAAGAACAGTCTACTGGAGCAACAAATTGCACATGAAAACCTAGATGAAGACAGTCATTCCTGTCACTACTGTCTGATATGGTTTAGCAGTTTGGGTTTTACAAACGCACATTAGGTTTGACTTGCAGTTTATGAAATGCATGCATTATGTTTTGCACTGTCCAGTATAAAAAAGACTCACTTATTAATTGCAGCAAAGCTCTTTTTCCAGTGCCTTGAACACATGAAGGTGTATTTTATTTATTTGTGTTAGGTGGGAGTACAACAATGGTGAAGTGGTCATCACTGCTGCCTTCTAGGTGTTGGGCTCAAATGCCAGCCAGACCCCATCCTCATGGCGCTTCTACAGTCTGCCTTGTCGCCTTCTCACATTGTAAAGATATATTAGACTTTAATACGCAGCGCTGAACTACATTTGGCGGGAGTTAGATTTTGCTGTTATGAAATCATGGGGGAGTAGAAATTTGATGGGTAATGTTATGACTCATGGCTTTGTTATGTTACATTATGATAGATAGATAGATAGATAGATAGATAGATAGATAGATAGATAGATAGATAGATAGATAGATAGATAGATAGATAGAATTTTATTTATTTATTTATGTGTTATGCTTATATTAATTTGTTTTGTTATGTCATGTTGGTTTTTCGTTAGGTTAGGTAGACATTGGTGATCCCAGAGGCAAATGTGTTATGTTACATTACATTATTTTACATTATTCTTTGTTACATTGAGTTCTGTTACTTTTTCTTAACGTCCAGTGCCCACTATATTACTGAATAGAAGATAACCTCTAAAAAGCATTGTTTTCATTTTTATGAAAACGATGACTAAAACTATCACTGACATTAGAACAATTAGAAAAAGGATGTCCCCACTTGTAGCACTCCTTCGTTCCTCATCTTGACAGACAGTTTGCTATTCTAAGAAGGCACACTCTTAAAAATAAAGGTGCCAAAACTGATTCATCTGAGCAATGCCATAAGGGGAACAATTTTTAGTTCCCAAAACGACCATCAAATGAAGGTTCCAGGAAGAACCTTTATTTATTAAGATCCATAACTGGTTCCATAAATTGATAACAGATTTGTGAAATACTAATGGGTTTATGACTTTAGATGGGCTCTTGCTATCTGCAATAACACAGATTAAGTTCAAGTTTTCTTGATCTGTTAGTATCCTACTTTACATCTTGCCTGAAGAAGGGGCCTGAGTTGCCTCGAAAGCTTGCATATTGTAATCTTTTTAGTTAGCCAATAAAAGGTGTCATTTTGCTTGGCTTTTCTCTACATTCATACAATGGCCAACACGGTACAACACCCTAGTACTACTATACAATAAACATATCTGACTTGTCCACATGTCAAGAACGATTTCAAAGCACAAAGAACCCACTTTATATGCAGGGCCATTTCTAACGTATTTGGTGCGCCACCCTTCACAGACACAGACACACACAATATGCTACTAACGCAGGTTAATCACTTATTTTGTTAAAAATTAATAAAGGTTAATTTAACAGACTCATTCTGTTAAATTGGAAGAATCCTAACTCTCCCCTGATAAGTCAGTGGGAAACCGATGTTTTATATTGTTTGAAATTGGAAAAAATCAAATTCTCAGTTAGAGGATCTGTACAAAATTTTTTCAAAACCTGGCAGGATCTGATCAATACTATTTTAGAATAAGAGAAATAACCATTACCGCATTTAACTCCCTTCTCCATCTCTTATTTACATATATATTTATTTCTCCCTTTCCTTTGCTTAATGTTGTCTTATTAAAAAGCCCTAAGCAATTCTCCTTTAGTTAAGCTCTCCTTCTCAGGGGTGGGGTTTGATTTGTTTTTAATTTGTTTGGTTATAAATTGATCCATTTGTATGGAATGATTACAATAAAAATTAATAAAATATAAAAAAAATTATAATAATAATAAAGGTAAATATAATAATAAAATAATGATAATAGAACTACTGCATGTAAATTGTGTATTACCAAAACATACAAAACTTACACAGAACCATAAAATAACAAAACAGAACCACTTTTCGTGTAAATAGCTTATAGTGCTACAGGTGTCCCTCCCTAATGTCCTCGGGGAATGTACGTATTGTTTAAACATCCCTGGTGGTGTAGTAGCCAGTGTCCCTACTGCAGTGCCAGCGCTCATGCCCCCAAGACTGCCTCTCCTCAGGCTCCTTCTCTCACTTTAGCATCTCCCAACATGAGGAACATGCCAAGTGGGCACCGACGATGACAGGAGGATGCTGCCTGGACTCAGTCCCTCACTGGAGTCTGGACTGCACCAGGGTCGGCCGTAACTCACCCTGCGGCACCGGAGAAGGGGACGGGAGGGTGGCACTGGAACCTAGCTGTGAGCTCGTCTGGCAAGCTGCGCGTCACATGAGAACACCAGGGGGTGACTCCTGACTCTAGAAATTGAAGCGGCTTTGCCTTACTGTGGCGCGCACGGTGCACAGGTAGCAAAGAGGCCGCATGTCACACGAGATGCCTGGCACGCTGCCTGCACTAATGTATGAAACAACACACAGATTGTGCTGTGCATTTTGCCAACAACGCAGGTGATGCCGAGGCGTGCAACATTGACATTTCATTGTGCTCCTGTCCGGTCAGGACAAATTTGTCTAAACAAAACAAAGGCAGGAATCTCTACAGTAGGCTGCAGCAATGTGTCATCACGTCTAGAGAGTGCCACTGGCCCTTGCCCGAGCAGCCTATACCTGCAAACGGCAGTGGCCCATACGTGCGTGACACCTGGAAAATATAACTATACGGTACACTCCGTGCTCTAACTTCTGCTGATAAAATAATGCTCTGTCAACCAAAAATTCAACAGGGAACCACACAACCCAGTAAAGAACCATGTAGTGCCATTAAATAATCATTTTTAAGAGTGTACGACTCCAAATGCGCTTTGACCAGCACTCATGTGGAGATAGGACGTGTGGGGGTCGAGGGCATTCTGGGGGAGAGCACGACAGATACAGGAAGGGCCCTATATAAAACTGCACCAAATTTAAATAAATCATGTTATCGTTTGCTTTCTTTCGTAGAGTGCGTATATAACTAATATTGTAACATGAAAAGTATCCAGATAATTGCCTTTTTACATCTATTTTATTTGGCCGACGTATTTATACAAAGAGATTGACAACATCTGAGATACAACTGATTACATTTTTTTTTTTCCAGCACAGGCGAGTGAAGTGACTTGCTCAGGGTCACACGGTGTAAAGATATGAACCCACAATCTCAGGGTTTGATGTCCAAAGCCGTAACCACTGCACCATACGGTCTGCCTGTTTCTAAGTCCATTTTTGTTTTGAGTGTGGCGCAGTGGTAGTGCTGCTACCTAGCAGTAGGAAACCTGGGTTCGCGTCCCAGCTCCCTGCGTGACGTTTGCATGTATACCCCTCGTCTGCGTTGGGTCCCTCCGGGTGCACCGTTTTCCTCTCACTGCCCAAAGACATGCAGGGTAGGTGAACTGGTGACGCTAAAGTGGCCCACAAGTGTGTGTGTGTTCGTCTTGCCTTGTGCCCTTTGCCAGCTGGGATAGGCTCCTGTGACCCTGGTCTGGATAAAGTGGGTTAAGAAAATGACATGTCGTGTATTCTTCAGCTCTATTCGGACAGGATTTGTTTTTACAGTGCATTGGTGTTACGTCTGTGATTTACTCTGTACCAGCATTTCCCCATTCCCATTAGCTAATGTATGCATACATTAAGTTTGAACCACATTAGCAACTATAATGTATAAGAACAATGTGTCAGTTCGCACCTCAAAGAGGGTCGACCCTGCACCCGCTCGATTTTCTGTATAAATTGTGTTTATCAGCGCGCGGACGGACCTACAAGGCGATATAACAGATGCAACAACAGCAGTTATTAAGCGTGCACAACAATAAATACACCAACAATAGTTTTTTCCCCATTTCAGGCACTGGGTAAACTAATTTTTTACCAGAGGACGTCTGCAGCTTTCGTCCCATTCGAATCGCTCATATGACGACATTTTACTGACATGTCAATTCGCACGGTGTAGTTTAAACTGAGGTTACTTTAACATACTTTTTACAGAAGGTAAACGTCTCCGTAATTTCTACTGAGACGTAAATGCACAGTCCGTGAAATGTTACTGACATGAGCGAGTCGGACTGGGCTAAGACATGCAAAGATGTGCGAACACGATGGGCACATATATCTTATATATCTTCATTTGGTGAAAAACTAATCCCCTCTGTATACGGCTTTCTAATAGCAATCCGTAAAAATAACCCCGGGTTAAACTAGTCCAGCGCAAATCGACAACTCAGTAAAATTCCGTCATTTGAGCAATTCCGACAAGGCGCATGAAAATCTATGCAATGACTGTGCCGATTGGCAGGTGTCATCTGGCGGTATGCCCGCTGGTCACATTGGCCTGAAGTGCTGCGTCAGTGCGGGTGACGTGAGCCTTATCAGCGGACACACATGGCAGCCTCTCCCCTGCTTCGCGGTCCCACATTTATCTATACACGTGATGTTAGTGGACCGAGGAGACATCCTTCAAACATGTTCAGTAAGGAATTCTGCGTCGAGGTCGGTCGCCCAACCGTGAAAATTTTCCTGATACCATTCTCGATCATTTTTTTTTCACCGTTTTACAATATTCGGTGATGTTGCATTAGACGTTTAAAGGTGCCCGCAAGTAATAATGGTAAGATAAAGAATACACAGGATAATGTCAAAGGTTAGAAAATTCTGAAACAAATGTCGAAAATTTCTGTAATCCATTTAATAGTTTTAATACACTTATCCTCTATATGTATGTGTTGACAAATATATTAATATATCTCACTCAAAAAAAAATAAACGGGATAACTTGTGTTTTAATTTCTCATCTAATTATAACACACTTATTTTTGGCAGAATAGACGTTAATATTAACGAGTTTAAAATATATTTTACGTGCATTAAATGAACTATATGCTGATCCTTCCACACATCTAAAACTCAAAGCAAATTAGCTGCACTCTTAAAAATACTGGTTCTTTAATGGCATTTTATGGTTCTTTCTTGGATTGTGTGGTTCCTCATAGAATCGTTACTTGACAGAGCACCATTTCATTGTGGGATGCTGTTTTGAAAAACTTATATATATATATATATATATATACACACAGTATATATATAAAAATCTTTACTGTATGGTAGGCTACCTACTGAGTAAGAAAAACTGGGCTTAGTCTGCTTTATTGTATGTAGCAAGAGTCCTTTAAAAACCAAGAGTCATTGGTATTTCATAAATCTGTTACCATCTATTCCTGGTTATTTAGTGTATGGAGCCTGTTCCAGATCTAAAGAAGTAAAGGTTCTTTCTGGAACCTTCATGTCGACAAGTCTTTTGGGAACCAAAAATGGTACCCATTGTTACAGAGGCCATATTTCAGGCTTCAGGTATCCAGGTCTATCTACATAATGAGGTCCAGCTGCCTAAGGTCCAAAGCTTATACTTTCACAATACAGACTGCACTTCTGCATTTAACACCATTGTAGCATCATAGCTGATCGCAAGGCTCATAGATTTGGGTCTTAGTATCACTCTCTGAAACTAGATTTTGGATTTCCTAATTGACAGAGTCATTTCCTGAACGCTGACGTCAACAAAGGCTCCAATCCAGAGTAGTGTGCTTAGCTTGCTGCTGTACTTCTTGTGCCTTTGTGCCCAAACAGAACACAAACATCATAATTGAATTCGCAAACATCATAATTAAATTCGCTGATCTGGCCTTCTGATCACCAACAATGATAAGAGAAGTAGTATGACTGCTGACACAATGCAAGGACAGCAGTCTTTTCCATTATGCAAGCACAATGAAAGAGGTGGTCATAGACTTCAGGAAGGTGGCAGGTCACACTTCATTGAGAGCGATGAAGTGGGCAGGGTCAGCATTTTTACATTTCTTCATGTCACCATGAGTCAACACATCTTGGCGATTGTCAAGAAATCTCACCAATGCCATTACTTTCTCAGACATGTGGGAGAAGCCAGGATGTCTCAATCAATACAAATAAATTTCTGCAGGCACAAAGTAGACTCCATTCTCACTGGCTGCATTACATCCCAATATACTGTAGTAGTACTCTGAAATCTTGAAAAGCACTTTGAACTACTGTACATTCTTTGTATGAAAATGTCCTATATAAATACATGATGTTGTTTTAGCACTTGATCAACTCAGGACCTCAAAGGTGGTAAATTTAGAACAGAATACCACAGGCAAACAATTCCCTTCTCTCTATAATGTAAACTTGTAAAACACACTCTCTTCAAAGGGTAAACCTTATTATTAAAGACCTCTGCTAGTTTTCTCCCATCTCTGTTAAAACATACAGGACCATTAGCCCTTGCACCAGCAGATTCAAATTTGTTTTAACCTGAGGTCATAATCAACAGCCATTCACACTGATAAAGCAGCAAATGTGTGATACTATTTATCCATCATCTGATGGTGTATTTAATTTGCACTCTTAAAAATAAACAAAAAAAAAAAATTTATGGTTCTGCACTGTTTTATGGTTCCTTGTTGTACTATTCCTTGACAAAGCACCTCATTCTAGGAAGGGTTCTTTCCATAAGAAGTTGGTTCTTTGTGCTTTAAAAAAAATTCCTAATACACATGAAAAAAAAAAAATGAAATCTTTAACGTATGGTAGACTACCTACCTAGTCTCCAACCCATATAACATAGCTGGTCTCACTACCGTCCTGTAGACCTTCCCTTTCACTCTTGCTGATACCCGTCTGTCACAAATCACTCCTGACACTCTTCTCCACCCATTCCACCCTGCCTGCACTCTTTTTCATCTCTCTTCCACAATCCCCATTACTCTGTACTGTTGATCCCAAGTATTTAAACTCATCCACCTTCGCCAACTCTACTCTCTGCATCCTCACCATTCCACTGACCTCCCTCTCATTTACACACATGTAGTCTGTCTTGTTCCTACTGACCTTCATTCCTCTCCTCTCTAGAGCATATCTCCACCTCTCCAAGGTCTCCTCAACCTGCTCCCTACTATCGCTACAGATCACAATGTCATCAGCAAACATCATAGTTCACGAGGACTCCTGTCTAATCTTGTCTGTCAATCTGTCCATCACCATTGCAAATAAGAAACGGCTCAGAGCTGATCCCTGATGTAATCCCACCTCCAACTTGAATGCATCCGTCATTCCTACCGCAGACCTCACCACTGTCACACTTCCCTCGTACATATCCTGTACAACTCTTACGTACTTCTCTGCCACTCCCGACTTCCTCATACAATACCACAACTCCTGTCGAGGCACCCTGTCATATGCTTTCTCCAGGTCCACAAAGACGCAATGCAACTCCTTCTGGACTTCTCTAAACTTCTCCATCAACATCCTCAGAGCAAACATTGCATCTGTGGTGCTCTTTCTGGGCATGAAACCATACTGCTGCTCACTAATCATCACCTCACTTCTTAACTTAGCTTCCACTACTCTTTCCCGTAACTTCATGCTGTGGCTCATCAGTTTTATTCCCCTGTAGTTACTGCAGTCCTGCACATCACCCTTATTCTTAAATATCGGCACCAGTACACTTCTTCTCCACTCCTCAGGCATCCTCTCACTTTCCAAGATTCCATTAAACAATCTGGTTAAAAACTCCACTGCCATCTCTCCTAAACACCTCCATGCTTCCATAGGTATGTCATCTGGACCAATGGGTTTTCCATTTTTCATCCTCTTCATAGCTGTCCTTACTTCCTCCTTGCTAATCCATTGCACTTCCTGATTCTCTATCTCCACATCATCCAACCTCTTCACTCTCTCATTCTCTTCATTCATCAGCCTCTCAAAGTACTCTTTCCATCTGCTCAACACAGTCTCCTCACTTGTGAGTATGTTTCCATCTTTATCCTTTATCACCCTAACCTGCTGCACATCTTTCCAAGCTCAGTCCCTCTCTCTAGCCAATCGGTACAGGTCCTTTTCTCCCTCCTTAGTGTCTAACCTCTCATACAACTCATCACACGCCTTTTCTTTAGCCTTCGCCACCTCTCTCTTCACCTTGCGCCTTATCTCTTTGTACTCTTGTCTACTTTCTGCATCTTTCTGACTATCCCACTTCTTCTTTTGTCATCCTCTTCCTCTGTATACTCTCCTGTATTTCCTCATTCCACCACCAGGTTTCCTTTTCCTCCTTCCTCTTTCCAGCTGTCACGCCAAACACCCTTCTTGCTGTCACCCTTACTACATCTGCTGTAGTTTCCCAGCTGTCTGGTAACTCTTCACTGCCACCCAGTGCCTGTCTAACCTCCTCCCTAAACTCAACCTTGCAGTATTCCTTTTTCAACTTCCACCATTTGATCCTTGGCTCTGCCCTCACTCTCTTCCTCTTCTTGATCTCCAATGTCATCCTACAGACCACCATCCTATGCTGCTTAACTACAATTTCCCCTGCAACCACTTTGCAGTCTTCAATCTCCCTCAGATCAACTCTTCTGCATAGGATGTAATCTACCTGTGTGCATCTTCCTCCACTCTTGTAAGTAGTCCTATGTTCCTCCCTCTTCTTAAAATAGGTATTCACCACAGCCATGTCCATCCTTTTGGCAAAATCCACTATCCTCTGACCTTCTTCATTCCTCTCCTTGACACCATACCTACCCATCACCTCCTCGTCTCCACTATTCCCTTCACCAACATGCCCATTGAAATCCGCTCAAATCACCACTTTCTGTCCCTTGGGTACACTGTTCATCACTTCATTCAACTCACTCCAAAAATCTTCTTTCTCGCCCATTGCACACCCAACTTGTGGTGCATATGCACTAACAACATTCATCATCACACCTCCAATTTCAAGCTTCATAATCATTATTCTGCCTGACACTCTTTTCACCTCCAAAACACTCTTGACACACTGTTACTTCAGAATAACTCCTACCCCATTTCTCCTCCCATCCACACCATGATAGAACAACTTGAATCCAGCTCCGATCCACATGGCTTTACTCTCCTTCCATTTAGTCTCTTGCACGCACAATATATCAACCTTCCTTCTCTCCATCATATCTGCTAACTCTCTCCCCTTACCAGTCATACTGCCAACATTCAAAGTTCTTACCCTCAGTAACACTCTCTTTACTTTCCTCCTCTCCTCCTGCCTCGTCTCCCACCTCTTCTTCTCCTCCTTCTTCTTTGGCCAACAGTAGCCCAATTTCCGCCAGCACCCTGTTGGCTAACAGTACTGGTGCCGGTCGTTGTTAACCCGGGGCTCGACCGATCTGGTATGGAAATTTGTATTGTTGTGTGTAGTACTAGGGTGTTGTACCGTGTTAGCCATTATGAATGTAGAGAAAAGCCAAGCAAAATGACACATTTTATTGGCTAACTAAAAAGATTACAATATGCAAGCTTTCGAGGCAACTCAGGCCCCTTCTTCAGGCAAGATGTAATACAGAAACTGGAGTTCCCTGTGTTTATATACACACTCTAGGACAAGAAAGATCTTGATCATACATTGTTCTTCTCTCTCTTGTTAAATTAACTCTAGCCTGAATGAATCTATTATTTTTTTACATTTCAGATTTCTCATTTAAAGATTTACCAATGTTGTTTCTTGTCCTAGAGTGCGTATATAAACACAGGGAACTCCAGTTTCTATATTACATCTTGCCTGAAGAAGGGGCCTGAGTTGCCTCGAAAGCTTGCATATTGTTGTCTGCATATTGATTTGGCAAAATTTTACACCGGATGCCCTTCCTAACGTAACCCTCCCCATTTATCTGGGCTTGGGACTGGCACAAAGTAACACACTGGTTTGTGCATCCCCTGTGGCTGGGTTAAACCCCTTCTCATACAGTAGGCACCCAAAAATCTTTAAACAATATGCACTAAAGTTGCTTCTGTGGCCCCTCTGGGATGTGAGGCCCTGACATTTCAGCTTCAATGGTTTCATAGAAGATCTGCGCCTGCTACTGCCACTAGTCTGTGGAAGACAGGCAGGTAAAACTGCACAATGTACAATGACAATAAACTTCAATTTAAAAGCTGTTTCTACTGTTTGTTACGTCTAAGGACAACTTCTGGTATGAAGTATGGCAAGTATGTGTATGTCTACATGTGTCAACATCATCAACATCAGTCAGTCTCTACTCAATACAAAGCACTGTTAAAAGCACTATAGCAAACAAAGCAACACACTAAATATCTCGAAAAATGTTATCTGAACATTAAGAGATGTTTTTAAGGAGGGTGCAGAAAACTAAGGTCACTTCTCGGCTAAATTTAGTTGGTGGAAGTCTTGTGTGCTCGTTATAATATTCTTATTTGTTTCTAAATGAAGGCTGACATGGGCGGTTATGTTTTGGCTGTTACACCCTCGGTGTGTCTTGCTGGAGGGCCATAACCTGCCTCACAGGCATCAACACCTTCCATAGATTTGCACAATAAGTACACCATACAGTACAGGGAGTACAGGTACTCAGGCATTTGCCTTCATACTTGTTTTGTGTATGTCTTGCTTTTTATTTTTGTTTTCATTTTTGTCACTTCTTAAGTGGCTTTAATGCTCTAAAATAAGATTTTATGGCCCGACGCCAACATTATCTTGGATTACCCAGATGTTTTTTTTTAATAATTATTCTTTTTGAACGCACCCCAGATTCTTACACTGCATTCCCAGCCGCAGCCCTGAGACATGTTTATGTGTGTTTGTTGCATATTTTTCCATTCAATATTAGGATGATAAATCTTTTACGATTATTGCTAAATGATAATTCTTGGAATTCCTTGCTTCTCGTTTCTATACCTACCTCTTTAACACCCTCTGCTCCACTCCTGACTTATTGCTAAGACCCAGGCGTTCCCTTTTCTTATTTGTTTAGTGTGACACAAAGTAAGCAGTGAACCTTATGAACAGCTTTTAAGGTGGATATGCCAATGTGAATGCAATAAGGCAAAACTGTATTTAAACATTTGAACCTTTAGTAGCTATTCAAAAAGTAAAATCAGATAGCTAATCTGCTCACACAAGCAACTTCTCCCTAAATTCAAGTAAACACAAAGCTTTATTTTTTTTCTTTATCATTCTCTAGGATCGGTCTAGAAATAACATTTGCTGTGTCACTCTTGGTCAGGGCAGCCATTGTATTGCATGTGTCCCATAGATTATTTGTAGAAGTGTAAGTCAGTCGAAATAACCCAACCTGCTAGCTTTGATATTTTTTTGTTTACATCAGTAAACTTCTGTCATCACATCTTCTCATTCTCAAACCTGCTTAATCCAGTCCAGGATCACCATTATCTATCCTGACAGCACTGGGTGCAAGGCAGCCATTAGACCTGGACAAGGCCACTCATGCAGAGACAAACTCACCCACACTTACAATCATCCCAATTTAGTCTTTGGGGATGTGTGAGAAAATCCAGAGTACTAAGAGGGAAATGCAAAAAGACAAGAGGAGAAAAGGCAGACTCCACACAGGTAATAACTGAGCTCTGGATTTAAGCCCAGGAAGGTATTATCTATGCGGTGACAGTGCTATCCAGGGCTCCATCACACCATCCTTAATCTAATATCATTAATACAAATGTTAATGTATGATACATAATTAATGTTACTTTCTTCTGTCAGCTTTCACAGGCAACCACTGTGATAATAATAATAATAATTCATTACATTTATATAGCGCTTTTCTCAGTACTCAAAGCGCTACTCAGCCAGCTACTTCTGGTGCTCTGTGCTTTACCGTTGACAAACTGTTGATATAGCAATTCATCACAACAGTCTTTTGTGGATTGTATTGTGAGCAAAAAAACGACCAGTAAGTAATGATCTTGACCCTTTTGTGTCCATACAACTGGACCTGTTCTTTCCTGTATCAGTGAAAAGAGACAGAACCTCACAGAGCCAAATCTGTAGCTGTTAGGAAGCTGCTGTGCTCTGAAACAGGAAGAAAACAAACATGACCAATAAATATGGCAAGTTATTTAAACATAAGAAGATTCTCTTGTTTTAATTGTAAACCATTAAAGTGTAGCCTTTGAATTAAATAAGTTCCGTTTCCAAGCAGCCCATTGAAAATATTGCAAAAACACATCTCCTATCCATTCTCAATAGTCTACATGGCTGAATGCACAGACCTCATTTCTTGACATGTGGCTTTCCTGTCTGAACTAAAGGAGTGTTAGCCAATAGTTCATGTGACATCAGTAAGAACGTAAATGAATGAAATACAGTGTTAATCACGAGTGATATGGAGGCCTGAAGAGTCTGGAACAGGGTTGCCAGATGTCCCGAGCTGAATGGACAAATTCAGAATCCCGCATTGTCTCTGAAAATCCTGACTGAACAAAAATTGTATGTAGAAAAAAAAAAAAACTTAATTCAATTTATATATTGAATATCTAGTTAAAGAGGCTTTCTAAATTTTTCTAGACAGTCTGGCATATCACCATTTATGAATAAAATTTCTAACTGTCAGCTGAATCCGAGTGTTTGAATCGTGTGTGTTTGTGTATGTCGTGTGCTTGTGTCGTTGTATGTTTCTCGTGCTCATCATGTATTCTCATGCTTGTGTGTAATTTGTTTTGAAAGTGAAGTGATACTAATAAAGACTTTTCGGCTAGGTAGGTTGTATCTGCATAACTGCATTCCATTTAAATATATCATATCATATTACATGAGACATAAAACATGTTACAAGTTATGTCAAACATACCCATACCTAAATTCTGAATGAAAAAGAAAAAGTGAGGGAATGTGTTCTTTTCTATACAAGTACTTATTTACATATACGTATATATGTAGATTATACATGTTTAAATAGCTATAATTATAATTTGATTAAAATTATCAATTCTTATTGTCTTCCTTAGTTCCTTAACATCTTTTTTTGGTCGCTTGAAATGGTGGCTGTCCCAATCTGTAGCTTTGGAAATCTGGCAACCCTGGTTGGAAAAGATGGTTCCCAAAAAGTGTAATCAGAATTTTGTCACAACTGACTAAAAGTCAGCTGCCTGTTGAGTCAGCGTTTCAGAAAGGTGCTTTACTCAAATCTATTCTCTCAAACTAATTCTATACACTGTAAGAATGTTTGTACAGGAGATTGCAATATCAACATGGGCCCTGTTTTAGTACCTCTTCTAGTTTTTGTCTCCTTTCACAATCTTGGTCAACCATTTGTTCACTTTAATGTTCCTATATATAACTATGACCTTACACACAGCGTGCCTAACATATGTATTTTTCTGTTTCTAAGCCATTTACTCATTTATGGATTCATCCATCCATTTTCTAAACCTGGTTTTCCAGTGTGGCTTTGTGTAGATTTATCCCAGCAGCATTGGTCAAGGCAAATGATGATAAGGAGACAATATTATAAATTACGAGTACGAGCTTATCTCAGGTTAATAGTTTAATTCATTTAATGATTGTAACACAATCTAGCTCATTTCTAGCTTGTTCTGATGTGTAGTGCGCACAGGAAAGCGTGTGTTGGTTTAATCAGTTGGTTGCTGTTGAGCTGAGGCACGCTAATTGGCAGGCATGAGCTGAGACAATCAAGTAATGTAAAAATGAACCAGTTAGTGCAGAAAAAAAGGTTTTGTTTAGAGAGGGTAACTGTGGAGAAAGTGATCGCTGGTTGGAGAGCCATGGAAATGATGGAAAAGGACAGTGTCAGTTGAGCTGATGACCCACCAGAGAGCGGAGTAGAGGTTCCATGGAGTGGCTGACGAGCCACAATGGAGCAGGCGAGTTAGAGAGGAGCCACTGGAGTAAGGAGAAGGTGGGAGGCTCAAGTGCACTGGTATCCATAGAAGGGCAATCCACCTTGGGAACTGAAGCAACTACAAGAGCTACAGTTTGGAGGATGTGGTGGACTGCAATTTAGAAGGAGCGAGACATGTAGGCTGGTGATGGATCAGGGCTGTGACAGAGAAGTCTCATAGAGTCCTGACGTGGATTGAGTGAGCAAAGAAAGCACACAAATGGTTTTACTTTTCCACATTTCTGCTTTTAGCTCACTTATTTGAATTTAATTATTTGATTTTACTGAACACCCCAGAGACACTGATTTTTATGGATTTATTTAAATAATTTTTGACAGATTTTTAAAAATGCACTGTTTTGCATAATTTTTGGTAGTTTCAGTTCTCAGCTTTAATAAACTCTGACTGTATTTTGGTTTTAAAGTCATGGGCTGCGGGTCTGGGGATTCACAATTGGACATTGTTAATTGGATGGCTGCTATGGAGATACCATTGTTTTTCAGTTTTTTTTTTGTTTTAACTCAAAGCAAGGGCCTTCAAACAGAAATTCTAAACTCCTACTAGTTCATTTGGAAGGTGAGGTTGAGCAGTTCAAGTTCTCTAGGTTTTGACAAGAACTGAGCCAAAAATGGCTCGTCAATTTGTATGTAGGTGCCTATAATACTTTGGAACTACTGCTGTCTTCTAATTGAAATCTGAAAGGCCCCAATCTGATACTTTCAATCACAGCACTCGGAAGCTGCTTTCATGTTTGTTCATCCATATTCCACTGTAATTTCCAGTTATGGGAAGCTGGACTGCATTCCAAATCAAGGTAGGCAACAATTCTAAATGGAGTGGTAGTCCATGACAGAGGATAAACTTTTTCACACACACACACACACACACACTCTCCAGGTATCCGCATCGCCATGAACTTGCATGTGTTCAGAATGTGAGAGGAAGTCAGAATCTCTGGAGGAAATGCAGACAAACTCAGGGAGAACATGCAAACACCATACAGCCAGTGGTCAGCCTGGGGTTTGAACTCAAGACCCTGGAGGTGAGAGGTTACAACATTAAAACACCATGCTTCCCTAGTTCCATATCTGAAAAGATGTGTTGTGAAGTGAGGCTGTGTAAATAGATATAATATGTTTTAATTGTTTAATTCTTGTTTAGTAGAGGAACACCCCATTGTTGCATGTGTTGGTGTGGGTCATACATGTGCTGGTGTATGCTAGTGCCGATTAATGATTGCCTGCCAAAAACTGTTCCACAATCAGACGGCACCTGCTGAGGGCTCGGTTAGAATAAAAGGGATCAGGGTCCGTGCAAGAAGAAAAAGGAAACCGAAACAGAAGACAACTGCTGCATCATTCATGCTGTACAACATCTGCAAGATCAGACCTTATCTGACAGAGTATGCAGCACAACTTCTGGTCCAGGCTTTCATCTTGTTGCACCTGGACTACTGCAACTCACCTCTGTGCTATCAAGTCGCTGCAGATGGTCCAGAATGCTGAGGCCCACCTTGTACTTAACCATCCAAGACAGGCACATGTTACTCCTCTTATCAGGTCACTATACTGGTTCCCTGTACCAGCATGCATTAAGTTCAAATCTCTGATGCTTGCCTACAGAGTAGTCACTGGGCCAGTGCCCGAGTATATGGACTATATGGACTCCTTCTCACCCACTCAGGTCTGCCAGGGAACAGCATCTGGTGATGCTGCCTCTGCATGGTATCAAGTCTCAATCCAAACTCTTTCCTGTGTGGTTCCTAGTTGGTGGAAAGAGCTACTCACCTCCATATGTACTGCTGACTCCCTCAATGTATTTAAGAAGCAATTGAAAACCCATCTGAGAGGTGGTTATGCTCTAAGCAGTTAATGAGCTGAAAGGCACATCTAGCGAGAGGGAGAGACAAAGGCCACAGGAGCTGGAAGAAGGAATTGGGTGCCGACGTGGTGGTAACTGGGAGAGGGCATAGTGCCCTGAGAGCTGCATTGACTGACGGAGGTGGCAACTCTGGGTCTACAGGTACCGGCTGAGGTGGCGGACTGCGTTTACGGGACACCCATGGGTCCAGAGGAGGACTGAGAGAATAAGAATGAACATTTAGAATTTTTACCTTTCCATTTAGATTTTAACATATTTAATGGGTTTTGCATTTTAAACACGCTGAAACAATTTATTGGTTTCATTGTATAATTAAATAAAGTGTTCAATAATACATAAAACTGTACCATAAAACCAATAAAATGTTCCAGGGTGTTTAAAATGCAAATGCGGACTGGTACTCTCTTCGTCTTCTCCCCCTTTACATCAATTGAGAAGCGGTTGAAATTGTCACCTGCTTCAAATACCTGGGGGTGGATAATACAAATGACCCCTCTTGACAAGGAATGCCCACCAATGCCCTCCTTCTTGAGGTGGCTGAAGTGGACTGGTCTGAGACCCTCCATTCTGATCTCCTTTTATAGGTGTATGGTAGAGAGCATCCTTACCTCCTGTATTACAGTGTGGTACAAGAGTTGCTTTGCTGCATGTTGAGTAGGAGGGCACTGCAGTGGGTGGTAAAGCCTGATCAGCGGATCATCGGCAGCAGCCTCACCACTATGGAGGACATTTACACCAGCAGGTGCCAAAGTAAAGTGTCCTCCATTATGGAAGATGTCACTCATCCTGCACCTTGTCTGTCTGGCCTCCTCCCATCAGGCAGGAGATTGCACAGCTTACAGGCTAGCACTACCAGGTTAAGGAACAGCTTCTTCTTGGATGCTTTTAGATTAATGAATACGACATCACTAAATTGGACTGTACACTCTGTGACTTATACTGCACTTTACATTTTGTTTCGGTAGTCTCAAGTACTAAACTATTTGCTGCTACCTTTTTTACCTGCTGTTAATTACAGGGCATACTGCAATAATATTTCTTTTACCTACGGTTATCTTACTTTATGTTATGTATTAATGTTATTTCATTCTGTTTAATCATGTTTATCTGTGATACCTTTATCACAAAGTTTATGGGGTTAGGGGCTACTTACAGGGTACTTTTTACTATTATTCACTATTTTTTTATGCACTGTTTAATTACCTGGACCTAAGTATTGAATTTCATTTCTGCATATGGATGTTAGAATGACAATAAAAGATCATTGAGCCTTTTTGTTTTACTTTATATTCTCCATGTTTGGGATGAACTGTTATTCTGCTGACTAGTAAGTCTACCACTTGTTTATTCACTCACCCTGCTCCATCCTTGGTCATGACTATCAATGCCCTAGAATACGGGCGGTGCCAAGGCTGCAGGCACATGATGCACCACAAGAAGACTTTTTTTTTTATATATATTTTTAAAAAGTCAAAAATAATCAGATACAAGAGGTCTTGCAAAATGCAAGTTGGCTAATCACTGATGATTAATCAGTGTGCAATATGAAACTGAGAGACAAACGTGACAGATAAAATGAGACTAAAGAGTGCAAAGTCATGGGTGCAATGATAAATCTAAACTGACTCAATTACAATTAAAATAAACTGGCATATGAACAAGTCTGTCCGCCCTTACATAAACTGGCATATGTTCCAGTGTTCGCTTCTGCACCTCAGCTCATGCTTCAATGCCAGGTTTTGCCTTCCCACTACCACCCTGTACATGAATCAGCAAGTTATTGAAAATGGGTAGATGTTATTTATATATTCAAATGTGCACAGGCATTTTAAATAGAAGTTGGTGTGAGCAAATATTGGAAAAGACTGGCACTCCCTTCAGAGCTAACTGCTACCTTAAACCTCAGCTCTGTTGGGCTAGGCTCCAGCTCCTTGTTGCACAGCATTTGGAAAGCAAGCTAACTAAATAGATTGATGGATTTAAAGAATTGTACTGTGGACTTAGTTATTTACTAGCAAATCGTGCTTACGAAAATTTTGAAAGAATAAAAGCATTAATGAAATGATGATGAAGGAGAGAAGAACATCACATGTTACAGTAAGAAAGGAGATTATTTTAATAAGTAGTGACTTGTGAGGGGACTCAATATTAGAATAGTCACATGATTAGTATGAGATGAATATTTACAATACAAAAAGTAACATGAACAGGTTAACAGAACATTGGATAAGAAGGGAAATGCAGGGCATGTATAAGTCAGTATGTGTGAAGTGTGGCCGTCAGGTAATGTAGTATACCAACGTCTATAATAATTGTCAGACAATGCAATTTGTTGCATAAATGTTATTGTCAGCAAAAATATTCCTCTCTGTTTAACCCGCAAGTACTTGTACATTTATCCTGGGTTTCGATGTAACTCTGGAAAATGTAGTGTACAAATGGCCATGAGTAAAAACAGGGCCTGGCAAATAAACCCCTACATTATGAAACGTTTGTCGTTGTGACTTGGTGATAGTCATACAATATGCTAAATGAACAGGGAATTGTCTATGCCATAATATAAAGGAAATATCTTCTTTTGAGTTGTCAGTGTTATGGAATCCCTGTAGTTTTTCTTTTGTAATGTTTCTTGTTTCTGGCAGTTTGCCACTGCTGTGTGTGTAATTCATTTTTCGTTCACTGTCTAGGTACAAGTCTTGCTGCCGCTGATCTTTGGATAATGTCGCTCTGTGGTTTGTCATATGTTGTCTTTGTTGTTGTTTTAAGGCATCTTGCCTGTATTGGTTGGTCTGGCGTGATGTAGATGTTTCTGCTTCTGTGTGTTGGTGTGAGTATGTTGGTCAGCGAGATCGTTTCTATTGGTCACAGCTAGGCTGTATGTGCCTTTTCATTTTATCGGGAGGCTTACCTTAAAGTGAAGGAAAGAGGAGCTGTAAAATGGTGGTGTCGCAATGCACTTTCGGTCAGTAACAAAGTACGCATCAAATAAACAGTCAAATACCACAGTCGATAATTAGTCACATTGAAGAACTGAAGACTTGAAGATAAGCCTAAGACCAAAACTCTGCCAAGAACACGGATTCCTCACTATTGTTGTGGAGGGATATAGTATGTTGCAACTGTTGTTTATATTGAGCACGGACGGACACAAGCGAAATAATATAAGGATATAAATACTTCTTCTAAATAAATATACATTGGATTTGATTTAACTGTTTTTGGGTTTAAAACTATTTTGATTAACTTTTTTTCAAATCACATCTCATTGAGTCTGTATTCCTGGACATTTTCCAGCATTGATTCAGAAAATGAATGGCATGGCAACCCAAGTCATCTTATATACAGTATAAACGTCTACGTGTGTGTGTCTGTCCGGCCCCTGTGAGAGGTGGAGTCGGGGTAAGGTCTCCACCTCCAAGGAAACAGAAAACTAAACATCTACACGTGGAAGTGTGTGTGTCTGTTTGTCCAGCCCGGACGTATGAGGTTACTACAGCATGAAGCTCAGAGAGCCGGCAAGGCGGCCCAAAGTTAACAAGTCGTAAGAAGAAAGTGACTCTTTTGCCAAAGTAAAACTGCCAAGAAAAGACAGAAACTGTTATGCAAGTGAGATGAGCACATCGGCAAAATGGTATCCCTTTTACTTTTCCTTCTTCTGCTACTACATAAGCGATGTGAGCAAGTCGGCAAAACTAAACCTAGGAGAGGGAGACGCCCAGAGTAGTTCCTTTCAATTACCTGACATCTCTAAATTTAAATTTTTTTCTGACGATATCAATAGTTTCTAGGACCCCGGGCTTTTTACAGCATGGGCTTACACAGCTAGTTTATAATATTCAAAGAGACACTAAAGAACTCTCAAATTCTACCATTTCTTTCCTAGCATTTTCCTAATTTGTAATGATTTCCAAAAAAATATGCATTCTACATCTGTAAACAGAATCACTATTGTGCCAAATATATTCAAGTAATGCTATACTGCAGGGGTGGCGAACACCAGGGGCCTCATGTATAAACGGTACGTACGCACAGAAATGTTGCGTACAAATGTTTCCACGCTCAAATCGCGATGTATAAAACCTAAACTTGGCGTAAAGCCACGCACATTTCCTCGGTAACTCATACCTTGGCGTACGCAATTTCTCTGCTCGGTTTTGCAGACTGGCGGCACCCAGCGTCAAAGCAGTGCTACTGTTCCTGTGTGCTCATCCTTTCTTTCTTAGCTCCACATTCCTGACGCGGCTTTATCAATACACTGAAATTAACTGCATATTGTTTATTAGTGTAATGCATCTGATTGTAATTAACCTGTAGCAATATAATGGTCCAGGGAATAGCCATAGTATTCCAAATACCATAACTGCTTTAGCATTGTTACGCTCACTGCATCTTGTTCTTCTTTTTGCTGCTCCCGTTAAGGGTTGCCACTGCGGATCATCTTTTTCCATATTACTCTCACTGCACCACTCGGAGTATTTATATCACTGTATCTGAGTGTGAATCACAGCAGCAGCTGATCGGAAAGAGAATTATCGATATACAGTTTCAAGTACACACTACCTCAACCACGGCAAAAAGCGTCAAAGCCTTTCCTGTACGGACCTCGCGTTTCAGAAACAGTTTCATCCCAAGAACTATAAACGCACTCAATCAGTCCATCAAGTGCTCCTTGCAGAACTGTTTGTACTTATAAGTACAATTACCTCACTGTAAACTTACACTACAGTTATAATATTACACAACCTGCGCTACTTTATAAAGCGCGTATGATTACAATATCATTTTTAAGATGAAATGCAGCAAAATATGTTGCTTATAGTATACAGATAAAACTTTAACTTCATTTAAATAATCTGCATTGTTAATAATTAAACATGTGAGGACACGGTGCCGCAGCGTTTAGCTGCTTCACGGATAGCTCCTGCCTTGCGCTGTATTATTGCTGGTGCTGACGCGACACTGGAAGGATAGACGGATAGAATAATTAAACATGTACTACGAAGATATTTCAATGTTCCTTAAAAGTTTTGAAGAATTGGCATTCTAAGCTTACAGATGGCTTAACGTCTATTACAGAGCTGATTGTGTGGCAATTGGGTATTTGGAGAAAGAAAAGTACGTTTGAAAGAGACAGTACTTCTGTAATAAATTATTTCATCGAAGGTCGCACATGGCGCAGCAAGCCTCTTGCGTGAGATATGAACAATCACTGCGCCACCGTGTTCCCATGTTTAATAACATGCTTTCATTGCTATCATCATGAAAATGATATCACATATACATCTCAGTATTTTATTTATTCAAAGAGCTGTAATATCTCAAATGTAATGGATTATGTGTCCTGTCGGAGAAAGAGAAAGAACGGAAGCACGTAGTGATTCACACACATAGAGCACATAGAAGATCAAATACAGAACAAAGCATTTAATGTGCTACTTGAGAAACTAGTAAAATAAACGATTTTAAGATGAAGTTTATGATGTTCTACTTTAATGGCAAAATAAACTACGTGATTAAAGTGGAAATTTCAAGATTAAAGTTGACATTTCGTGCTTTTTTCCCCACTGTGTGCCAATTTTTTTTGTCTGTACCCTAATAAGCTTTCATATGACACTCAGACGGTCCGCTGCGAGTCGCCTTTTCACAGCGACTTTGATATGTGATTTCTTTTTTATTTCGGGTACTGTGCAACTTTCTGAACTCGATCTTTCGAGTTTCTCCGACACTCTGTCACTCGATCAACTTTCTTTTGTTGATTATACCACTGTTTAAACCAACAAATAGTATGTTTTTCCTTTGCCTCCACTTGGTATTCGCTGAAATTCTTATATTTTCCCCCTGTGCTTTTCCCATTGTCTTTTCACAGAAGGCTATTTATAGTGATTTGCATATTCAAAGAGGCGTAATTCTGGGAGGAGTTGGGGCGGGACAGAAGGCGCGTGCACGTGCGTTACTTTTCATGCTGATCGGGATTTATGTAGTGGAAGAACGTGAAAGTTTGCGTGCGCACAGATTCCAGCATCTGGATTTTTCTGTGCGTACGCACAATCCCGCTTTTGTGCTTACGCCATGTTATAGTGTGAGTTCTACGCACGGCGTTATACATGAGGCCCCTGGTCTCGAGTGCCACAGTGGCTGCAGGTTTTCATTCTTGCCATCTTCTTAATTAGTGACTAGTTTTTGCTACAGATTACTTCTTTTAATTAACTTGACTCAGGCCCCATAGTTGTTTCTTTTTCTTTAATTAGCAGCCAAACAATAATGAGACACAAAACAAGCCACCACATGACCAGCTCCCCTGTGCCCATTACACAATATCTGAAATTAAAGAGAGGTGATGGTCTTGGTAAGGTTGATCTCACAGGTCACCAAAACATTTTGACGGTGCTCTTAGAAAGAACAGAAAAACAACATTTTTCGAAATGTGTGCTGTGGCAGAATGAGAGCAGCAACAAGCCATGGAATTAAATAACGGGTTTAATTAACAGCAAGAATTGGCTTCTCAGTAAGAAAGTGATTGGAGTGAAATTGGTTGGAGTTTGAAGCCACAGTTTAGCTGGTCATCTGTTAGCTCGTTTTACACCTCATTTCTGCTTGGTTGTCATTTAATGAAGAAAGGAATCAATTCAGAGGGCTGAACTCTTCTAACAGGGCTATTAAAGTGATGAGGAAAAAAGTTAATTAGCAGCGAAAACTTGTCACTGATTAGGGAAAGGGTTAGAATGAAAACCTGTAGCCACTGCGGTACTCCAGGCCTGGAGTTCGCCACCCCTGCTATACTGTATAAATTGCTGTTTGTCCATTTTCTTAATCAGATGATTCACAGTAATAGGATGGATCTTTCTGTTCTTGTTTGCTGTACTATGTGCCAGGAAGTTGGATTCACATTGCAAAACAGCTGATAAGAAAAGCGCATAAAAAACAGCTGGTGACACAAGTGTGGCCAGCAGACGCACATGAAACAAAACAGCCGTCACTACCGGCTAACCAGGCCCAGAAAACAAAACAATCATTGCTGCAAGCCATCAAGCCAATAAAAAAAGCTTTCTTTCTATGTCTGCACTTGTAAGGTCAAGCCTTCACAAAGTTGAAATACCCTCTTTTGTCAAAGATCTAAATATAAAGCAGTTTAAAAACATAAATTAAAGGATTCTGACTCAACTACTTTTTCCAATTTATACTTGTGAGCATCTTTCTTTTAAAAACTGCAAGTAAAATACAGTACATGAGTTTGCCATCTCACAGACTGAAGGTGTTGGCCATCTCATTTACGTTTTATTGCATCTTAATGCAAAGGAGGTTTTCCTAGGTTGAATGATCTCCTTGTTTTCATTATCCAGTTTTAAATTTGAATTGTCCTGTGCTGTGAAACCTGAAAACGCACGGCATTAAGGTTGTAATGCTTCACTTCACAATAATTTATTCAGCCTTTGAGTAGCTGAAGAAAACCCATATAAACGCCATGCAGAGGCCTGCACGTGAACTCTGAATCTCTGTGACGCTGCACACACAAACACACAATTTAATCTGTATTGAATAAGTAATACCACAATCCACAGCTCATTACTGAACTCAAAAATGTTTAATTTCCTTTATATTACTATCAATGTAATATTCAGCACCCCAACCAGGGACTGTTCCTGCCTTATGCCCATTGCCTACTGGGATAGGCTCCAACTTCCCCATGACCCTGCTCTGAAAAAGCGGGTTTAGAAGATGAATGAATGAATGAATAGCACTCTTCATTCAAAAAAAGTAAATCACATACTTTTACAGACATTTAGTGAGTAAACACGCAAATATAGGCTTTACTTGAGTTTTTGCTGCACACAATCATTAAATCAAAGTACAAAATATCCTTTATCTACAGTGTGTGGACAATAGGTGACACTCTCAAGCAATCCCCAAAACCCCAGATATACAAAATATATATAAAACATTCAGGTTTATTACATAAAATAACAAGGAAGGGTTCCACAACAAAAGGAAAACACAAAATATCAAACCAAAGAGAAAAAAATGAACCTGCTTCCCCTCTGGTCCTCCTATACAGTCAGTCTCCTGTCTTAACCAGAGGGCTGGCTGGTCCACCACCCAAGTCAACACCCCAACAAATATTCCTCTTTCACATTTCCATCCTCTCTGAATCCTTTGGCCTTTACTCCTTTTGTCAGTTTAGCTCCTCACTTGGATGTGGGTTTAAATCACGCACAATTCACTTTTGGTCATGCTCCAGGCTTATGCTGTGTTCCATTTGAACTGGGAAGTTAAAATTTCTGAGTTCCCACTTGGAATTTACAACTAGATTGCCCACACAAGTCGAATTTCCTACTCAGAAAGTCAGGAGGGCCTCACCAACTCTGACCTCAAAATCCAAGATGACTGCACCGCACATTAACAGAAGTGAAAGCTGTAGTATTACATTGTTTATTAGCACTTCTGTCTATCCGTGTCTCATTAAATCAGTTGTACACAACAGTTAGATGTCCAGATTGTGTGTGTTTGGATGTACAAAGTAATGCATAATGTGTTGTTCAGTAGTTGTCTGTATTCCGAAAGAGTAAGTTCAGCAAAGGTTTTCCTGGAGACGTCCATATTGCTTTTCCAAATGTTTTACTGCATGCGATCAATCAGAGTGTGACGTCATTCTCAGCTCCAACATCCGACTTCCGAGATATATAGAATGCAGCATGACTTCTGGGGCCAAAAACAACTATGTATTTGCAAGAAAAGCATCTGGCTACAGCTTTGTTCAAATAATCCAGGTGTTCCTGCACCCTTAAACTGTGCATGAAAGGAATATTCCACCCATTAATTGTTACATTCCCCCTATAGTTTGAAGTTGTGGCCATGTTCTTTCAAAGAAAGGAGATAATATAGTTTCTGATACAAAGAGAACCAATGGTGGCCAACACTGGACAACTGCAAACAATATCAACACACCCATGACAAAAAATCTCATGTTACATGTCAATTTCATCAGTTGTATGCTTACAGTTTGCAAAGCACATGTATTTTTTGCTAAAATATTGTGAAATAAATAACTCCGGAAACTGAAACTAGTCCAGATGCAGGAAACCTCTTCTCATGGGGTCATGAATTTGAATTGAAGAGTTGCCTCTTTTCCTCATTCATTGGTCAAGATTCCTGTCTTCATTTTAGAAGCTCAACCCCGTATGAAAGGACTTTCCTGTTTGTGGACTACTTTCATTTTTGTATAGCATCTACAGATAGGGAACATTACCCCAAGTCACTTTACAAAGAAGGTAGCATATTGTTGTTGCTGCTACTTTATGGAATAAGTGTCCTGTATTTGAATGCTGCACATAGTTATTGCTCTGTTTGCATGGGATTTCCTATTTTTCTCTTTCTAAAATCCCCCCAGACCTGTTGGTGACGTCAAATTGGTCCAGTGTGAATGGGCCCTTTGAAGTGTTGCCAGCCCATCTAGGACTTTTTCATGCCTTGTGCCTGATGCTGCCTATGTAGACTCTGGTCCCCCAGAACCCCGAATTACATTCATATGATCTGAATATGTTATGTTACTTTACAAATGCGGAACTATATACTGTAAATCCTAGAGAACATGAATGTTCCCTCTAGAGTAGTCTTAGCTATTTACATGTCTATGAATCCAGTGGTTGTAAAAGTCATGTTTTTAAAGGTTAAAGAAATATAATGTTAACTTTTGGATGATTGACTCAAATTATTTAATCAGAAATTTAGAGCGAAGTGAAATGATTCATGTTTTTTAGCATTTGCTGTGAACAGACAGATGGAATGGATAGAGCCACTGCTGAAGATGAGACTGCGTTTACGCAGGACCTTTGGGAACAGATGCAATCAAAATGCGTTTCTAAGCTTGCATATTCAACAGCAGGGAGACAGGAGGCTTGTGTGCATTCACTTACTAATTAGAATTTACCCAAGAAGGAAGTGAGCATGGTAAAGGTTGGTGTTTTCAGAAAAGAGTCACTGTTCCTCAAACAGGCACACTCTGCCCAGTTTGTCTGTTGGGCTACTCTTGACTTGTCTCAACCTTGAAAATTACCAGGAGAAGAAAAAAAAAAAAAAAAAATTATTTGAGTGTCTTGGAAGATCCAACCTGCGAACGTTGCAATTGAGCCCCAGCTTCACTGGGCCACAGTACTGGGCATGTACCAAATTAATATTCTGGACAAAAATTAATATTCTGGCTGTAAACTTCCTTCACCTGAACGATTCAAAAACCGAGGTCATTGTTTTTAGTCCTGACCGCAAACAGACCCTACCCCTTGGCCTCGACTTTCTTCCCATTCCAGTAACTTCGTCTGTTTCCAATCTTGGAATCAAAATGGATATGGTCCTGAAAATGGATGCTCAAGTCAACAGCACAGTAAAATCCTGCTTTTTCCATCTCAGGCGAATTGCCAAACTCAAACCAATTCTGCCTTACCACCTCCTGGAATCAGTAATCCATGCATTCATTACGTCCCGGCTCGACTATTCTAATTCCTGCCTATATGGTATTAGTAAAGCCACTCTTTCTAGACTCCAATTGGTTCAAAATGCGGCTGCAAGGCTTTTAACTGGAAGCAGCAGAAGCCAACACATTACACCGATTTTAAAAACCCTACACTGGCTGCCAGTTAGCTTCAGAATTGATTTTAAGATACTCCTCTTAACCTATAAGGCACTAAATGGTCTAGCCCCTGCCTACTTGAGTGTCTTGCTCCATCGTCACAATCCCCCTCGTGTTCTTAGATCTGCAGATCAGCTGCTCCTAACCGTTCCCAAGGCACGTTTTAAAGTTCGTGGTGAAAGGGCTTTTTCCGTCTGTGCACCTAGGCTCTGGAACTCCTTACCTTTAGTGGTTAGGCAAGCCGCTTCAGTCGCCACATTCAAATCACACCTAAAAACGCACTTCTTCACATTGGCTTTTAATTCTTAACCTGTCTTATTTCCACTTGCTTTTTGCTATTTCTCTGTTTTATTGGGTCCCCTGACCTGTTTTTAGTGTCTCTGTTTTAATTCTCTCTTAATGTTTGTTTTTAATATTTTTCTTTTAGTCTTGCTTGTTTTAACTGTACAGCGCTTCGGTCAGTTGTAATGCTGTGTTTTTAAGCGCTTAACAAATAAAAATGGTATGGTATGGTATGGTAAAAATTGTTAAACGCCTATCAGACAGCATTGGTGGCACAATCTCTCGTAATCCATTTATAGCTGTGTTTGGTATTCTCCCAGATGGGCTTAAAGTGGAGAAGGACAAACAAACTGTAATTGCCTTTACTTCACTATTAACATGTAGACTTATCTTGCTCAACTAGAAGAACCCTAGCCCACCTCTTTTAAGTCAGTGGGTAACTGATGTTATATACTATTTGAAATGGGAAAAAATCGAATTCTCACTTAGAGAATCTGTGCAGAACTTTTTGAGAACCTGGCAGGATCTAATCGATAACATTTTAGAATAAGCATTCACTGTATAATGGGGGAAAAGACTCCTTTCTCTCTTTACTGCTCTTAACAGTTTTGCTCTGGTTGTTGGCCTTCCTCTCTTTCTCATGGGTGGGGGTTGATTTGATTGTAGTTCTGTTAAGTTTGACTTGATTGGATGGAATGTTATATGTTCTTAATAAATACAATAAATAAAAAAAGAGTGTCTTGGAATAAAGGAATCAAACAAATCTCAGCACACAGGAACACAGCATCTCGTACAGCTACAGCATTTGTCTACACATTGGACAAGATGAAATTTTGGAGGACTGGTTCAGGCTGAGGAATTACTGTGGGAAATAGGAATACATTTGGAGACAAACTATTAACTATGTTTAAAGCAAAAGAAAACCACATAGATCATACACTGAAAGAGTGGCTAGGATCCAGCTTTAAGAAAATGCAGTGTAGGCCACGTCCCAAGGTGAAGCAACGCTAACAGATGCGGGAGAGGGGCAGTGAGAAGGAACTCCAGAGTGCACAAAGAAAATGACCCACCGATACATCAGCTGTCTCCACAAGGCCCAATACTCATTGACGCCAGAACGGTGCTCACAGCTGACAGCTTTTCTGTAATGCAGTTAAAATATACATATACAGCGATTTCCTTGAATGCCTACAGCAGGTGGCAGGTATTTTTATTACCTCTCTCCTCCATCTGCTGCAACTCAAATAGCAATCAGTGCCCTGTGATCGTAGAATTGTGGGTCCACTGACAATGGCCAGTATTAGCACACTGTTAAACATGATCAGCTACTCATTTTAAAGAGCTGGTGGGCATCTTGTGCCACAGTCCCCTTCAAATAACCATCTATGCACCACAACACATCATGATGAAGTTGAACTGTGGTGCCAGCTTGCTGTAATAAAATTCCTGTTTAATTGGACTATATATACTGTAACTCAAGCTTTACAGCTCTACAAAGAAATGGCTGTGCAGCATTGCCATGATGATTGGGTACATGCCAACATCTGTGCCTATCTGCATGTTGTGAGTATTAATTCCATTTACTCCATTATTTTTCAGTCTGTAGAATTTGGTGGGCAGCAAGTGCCAGTATCAGTCAAGTGCATTGCCAGGCTGGATGGCTCCACTGTGACTTTCTCTGCCATTTTCAATATACTGTCTACTTGGTATCTTTGTTTTCCCACTTGTGGCAAGCAGCTTGTGCTGCAGTTCTTTACAAACAGTCAGCCATGAAGACCCGTCACCTGTGCTACCACAGCATGTAGTCATCTTCTCATTTATAAGAGTTGTGTGCAGTCTGCTGCTGTAGGCACTTAAGACTGCACTATGTTAAAAGTGACTGCCCTCCGAGACTCTGAATTGGACTAAGTGGCCTACAGAATGTTAATTAATTGCAATACCTTATTGTTGTTTATTATTGGGGTGTTAATCTTTAGCCAGCGTCAGCTACGTTCATTCTGTTGCCATCTAATACATGAGTATCAATAGCAGCAGTAGAAACTGAACAACATACAAACCCATATATACTGAATCAATTAGAAAAGACACATTTTATTTTCATATGAGTTTGTAGTGACTTACTCTCGGTCTTCTATCTTTGAAAAGCAATCAATAAATGTCATCAAACCCATTACATGAGCCCCTTTCAGCTCAATCTGATATCAGTATTATTAAATGCATTTTTAGCTCATGGTGTGTTGTTTGTGTGTGACTTGTCACTGGTAAATTTAACAGAAAACATCTTGAAAGAGTCATTCTCTAGTCATACGGTCCTTAACACACTTTACTTCCCTTTTTTACACACCCGATTCAAGAAGTTAGTTGTGCGTTATCAAACGTATCACTCAAGTCAGGTGCTAACAGCATGAGCATGCCAACTGATTTTTGTTGAATTACTTCTTTTCATAAGACAAGACTGACAATAGTTAAGCGCAGAATTGCTGGGTCATTTTCTCAGATAAGTCCATTATGTATGGATGGATGGATGGATGCTTTATTAATCCCAAGGGGAAATTCACAATATATTATAATTCATATATAATATAAATATATATATTATATAAATATAATATAAAATCCATATATATTATATTATTTATAATTTTAAACTTACTAATTCATTGTAAGGTACTAAATAAAATGAATTAAACACAAATACACAAAAGGTGTGCCATTACCAGAATATCACACTTCCTGAAAAGTAAGCATCTCCCTTGAGGCAGTCTTCAAATATTAAAATGTCACCGTGGCTTTCACATCCCCACGAAGCAAAGTCCTTGTTCTGCAATTAAGTAGCGTCTGCAAAGCGTTCATGAATGATGCAGGCCGCGGTGAAGTTCAGTCAATGTTCAGTACATCACTGTGTCTGTGTATTTCAAGTCAAATGTTCTGTTTTTTTATTATGTCACCTTTATCTAAAGGCACAGTTTAAATAAAGATTAAATCTGGATACGTCCACATATGTTAAAACAGAATAGCATTATGGGTGGTACTTACCTTTATCACAGGAGTCTATACAGTATATGCTGTATGTTATTTCTACTTATTAGTTTTATTGCACTGTATGCTTTTACTTTTTTTGGTACATTCTTGCTTTTTGCTTTAATTATTATACTTTTCAGGCAATATGAAATCCTAAGAAAGTCCTTTGTCCCTAGAGAGTTCTAGAAAAAGGGGGTGAAGCCTTTAGTTTAACTCGGATTCATTTTAATAAAGCTATACTATCTTAAATTTATAAAAAGTGTTACCACACCCTGGCATTTCAAAACACAATGGCTGCGGGACCTCCGATACACCATAACTGCTGACCTGCTCAGCCCTGAGACTTCTGAATTGCTGCCCACCCTCTAAACATCTCATGGCTTTGACAAAAACGGGAGAAGACAATGGCTGAAGGACTCAGAGTTCCTCTGTTAACTGAAGCGGAAAAATTGCTGACGTTTTTCATTGGGATTTCTCTGATACACTCTGACATCGACTGATTCTTTAATAGACCCAAAGTATAAAATTACTATTGATGTCACTGTTGTGGTTGTTATGTCACCACTGGGGTTTTGGGGCAATGCTATAAGAGAACAACTTTTCCACAGTGCCTTTCCCAGCACTGAGCCTGGTCCATTTATGGAGATGAGAGCCCCTGCTGGAACAATTAAAAATGGTGTTTTATTTTTAATTATTTTGAGGGGCAACAAGTAGTGATGGGAACTCCGGCTCTTTTCAAAGCTTCGGCTCTTTTGGATCGGCTCCCTTTAAAGAGCCGGCTCTTACGGCTCCCGAATGGCTCTTTATTTAGTATCACTTGGATGCTTATATTTTAGCCTAATTAAGCAATTATGAATGATTTGTGTATAAGCAATTTCTTATTCATTGTTTTCAGACATTACGCATTTTTATGCATTTTTTCATTACAATAAATACACAGTTACTATTGTTTAACATTTTAATAAAAGCTTTAAATGAACAACTTAACACAAAACCACAGCAAACACAGCAAACAAATTAAATAAAGGACAAACTCAACAACAACAACACAACACTATGACTCTTTGAATAAAAGTTTTTAGGCCAGGTTGGCATTCAGAAATGCCAGATGCCTCAGCTTAGATGGGCTGATGCGATTTCTCCTCTCCGTGATTATTTGTCCTGTTTTTGAGAAGACTCTTTCTGAGGGGACCGATGTAGCGACAATGCAAAGTCTTCCTACCATTACCTTAACCAGGCGTGGGTAGACTGCAGCCTTGGCCTCCCACCAGCTCAGTGGGTCTTCAGCTCTTTGGATGAGGGGCTCCTCAAGATAGGACCTCAACTCCAGCACAGCATCAGCTGTGGGATTTCTCCTTGCAGTGTCTCCTGTTGCTCTTTCGTCAAAGAGCCTCCACACAGCAGAAGCTTGTGGTTCCTGTGAACGCGCCCCTGCTCCAATTTCTTCCTCTTGGCCCTCTGATGGAGGAGCAGACAGGCTTCTGGGGTTGCATCTTGCTGCTGCTGCACTTATTCTTTGAAATGCCTCATCCACAGCTCTGTTGTCATTAAATGCTACCTTTTTTCCAGAGCAGTGGTTTCTGAAAGCACAGTGTTGTACTCCATCCTCAGATATATAGTTATGGAATAATTGTTTGGGACAAAGTTTTTCTGCTAGGGAGAACAAACATGGGGTTTAAGGCCTGTACAAAAGTTGTAAATCCTCTGTCCTCCACAATGGAAAATGGTTAAAAGTCGCTAGCTATCATTTTAGCCAGCTCCTCATCGACACTTATTTGTTTGTTTGGCGTCATTTGTTTTGGAATAAATGTGTTTCTTTTGGTTTGAATTGAAGACTGTGTTATACCTGCAGTTTTTGGTAAGACAGTGGATGCTGCAGCAGAACCACCTGGCTCTTTTCCAGGGTTCAGTGGATGGCAGGAGAGAGGGCACGCTCTCCTCCAGTTGCACGGATGGGTGGGTGGTTCTTATATGTCTGTGCAGGTTTGTTGTTGACCCTGCTCTAACGGATATTTTCATATTACAAATTCTGCACTTAGCTTTACAGTCTCCAATATCACTGAAATGCAGCCAGATGCTGCTTCTTTTTCGTCTTTCACTAATTTCTTCACGATGCGCTTGCATTTAAATCTGGCTCCTCGTCTGTCGCAGCGACAAGTACACAGAGCGACAGTGTCACTCTATGTACCTGGCCTGTACCAACACTCACTGTCTTCGGAGCGTCTGCCCCCCTTCCTTCTTTCACATAATGGTACGATCCTAGTCCGATGTGTTGTTCGTGAACGAGCCGGCATTATGAGCCAATGTTCTGTGTGACCATACAAGTAAAGTCCCGCCCCTGCCGAATGGATTTTCAGCGGAGCTGAGCAGGAGCCGCTCAAGCTTCGGCTCTGCTCGACGGGCATCGGCTCCTCTCGTTCGCTTCAAAGCACTGGCTCTTAGAGCCGGCTCGTTCGCGAACGACACATCACTAGCAACAAGGTCACCAACAGATTTGCTGATCTGCTTTCAAAATGAGGAGTGGGTGAAGTTAGGCCAAAACCCTACTTTTTTAGGAAACTACTTACTGTAGTTTCCAATACACCAACCATTAATCAAGACCACCTCACCATAAAATATCGAAACACAAATATTTTAGAAAACACCAAAATATATATGATTGTTTAGAAGTAGCATGAACAAATAAGCTGTACGCACACATTACCCCCATACAATCTTTACATATATTCATACTGTCCAAAAAGACTTTACTGCAAAAGACGCATGTCAGCTAAATAAAAAGACAAAGATGCCATTTATTGTCCCCCTTTTGCAAATTAGTTCTCAGAATAAAATATCCTTTAGCTCAACAAGCATTACTTATGAGAATCGAGAAACTTTTAATTATTAAAATAACTTTTTCAGATGTTCTTATGATGTAGTAATATGGATTATGGATTAAACACTGAACTCGCAGGAATACATACCATGAAAGAATCATTTTTGTAATGCCAATGCTCAGTTAACCCAACACAATTTTTTGAAGGTGCGATGTACGGGGTAATCCAGTGACATGACTCCCGCACACGCTCACGCCAAAGCATTGTCACTACTACGACAAGCTTTTGGAGACGAGACCGTACCCTGCATGTATAGAGGACTGGCACTTTTGGAAAAATCTTAAGGTTTAAGCTAAATAAAAATCTACCGTCTGTTTTGGAACCAAGTTCTTCATTTTTTTTTTGTACATGTCTTCAAAAAATGTGTTGACACTGAAACAAAGTCGTAAATGCTCTTTTTGACATGAAAATATGAAATTTTTATATTCCTTATTGTTATAAATGACTTCCGTCACCACATTCGCTCAAAAAATAAAAAAAAGAACTAATGGGGATGTTTACTTTCTATATCTAAAATAAATGACAATAAGCAAGTGTTATATACATGATTATCTTTTATTTGCATGTAGTATGATATTTTGCATAAAGAACTGCCCCTTTGTTACCACATATTGTAGCTCATTCAAAAGGACATTCATATCTTTGTATAGTTGGAAAGACTTTTAGGAAAATTGTTTTGCCCCCAAATGCTAGGAATTATTGTGGTTGTGGAAGCTGGTAAGTACTTTATTGATATGCGCTACATCAGAAAAGCACATTTTTCTTCTTTTCCAATACAACATGCAGTTAATTCAAAGATTAAGTATAAAGTGTAGTCAATGAAAATAAAATGTGTTTACCTTACACAACAGCACTTGAGTCAATACACTTTTATGCAAGTAATTCTGTAACTCACACAAAACAGATAAATATGTTAGAAATATCTATGAGTATATGGTGTCCTAGATAGGGATGCACCGATACCGAAACGGGTATCTGGTATCGGCCTCGATACCACATTTTCTAAAGTACTCGTACTCGTTAAAAGTCCCCCGATACCGGGGACCGATACCACGGTCTGAGAAATGTCTATGTTTGAGCGGCGTGTAAGGGGTTAATCACAGGCGCCGAGTGCCCGCCCCCAGGCCCTGGGTGCAGCTCAGAGCGGGGAGAAGGCGAGGCGAGACACGTCAGCCGTGTGGAACTATTTCAAAGTGAATGAAGACGACAAAACAAAGGCGGACTGCAAATTGTGCTCAGCGAAATTGTCCAGAGGAGGCTCAAAAGGTAGCGCATTTAACACAAGTAATTTAATCAAGCACCTAAAATCCCAACACGACAACGAGTACAAAGAGTTTACCCACGCTTCTAAACCAACACAACCCACGCTGCAGCAAACTCTTGCAAGACGAGAGAAAATGTCCAGAGACAATCCACGTGCTGTGAAAATAACACAGGCAATTATCGAGTACATTGCATTGAGTGACCAGCCACTCTCGGAGGTAGAAAATGTGGGATTCCTGCGTCTCCTCCATGTTCTGGAGCCCAGATATGATGTCCCAAGCCGCCGCTACATGACTGACACGGAGCTGCCTAAACTACACGACTCCGTGCAAAAACATATCCACAGCCTACTGCAAGCCTCCTCTGCGTTTAGTTTCACCACGGATATTTGGACAAGCAGTGTTAGCCCCGTGTCGCTAATTAGCCTAACCTCCCAGTGGATAGACGAGAGTTTCTTGTTTTTTTTGTTAAATTATATGACTAAAGCTGTTACCTGTAAATTTAAATCATGTTTTTATTAAGTACTCGGTATCGGCAAGTACTGAAATGCAAGTACTCGTACTCGTTTTGCAAAAAAGTGGTATCGGTGCATCCCTAGTCCTAAATAATGGACTATGAGTCAGGGAGACTGCAGTTTGTGAGACTCAAGCACTGTGTTTCTGATGCTGATGTGAGCAGTGCTGGAGCACCACAAGGAACAGGCATGTCTCCTTCTTTTCTTCACACTCTACACCTCAGACTATGAATACAACACCAGATCATGTCACTTGCAGGAATTCTCAGATGATTCTGCGTTTATGGGGTGTATTGATAAAGCAGGTGAGACAGAGTATAGGAGTCAGTGGAGAACTTTGTTCCTTGGTGCAAAGAGAACGGTCTGTAGCTTAAAAGCAGCAAATCTAAAACTGGTTATTGACTTTCGACACACCAACAGGCCTCTATGTCCACTCACTATTCAAGGAGTGGATGTAGAGGTGGTCCACTCATACCAGTACTTGGGGGTCGACATTGATGACAGGTTGGACTGGTCTCAGAACACAGACGAACCATATAAGAAAGGGCAAAGCAGGCTCTTTTTTCTTAGGCGATGATGTTCCTTTAATGTGAGTAGTGACATCTTCTATATTCTAGGATGGCATGGGTGATTTTCTACACTGTGGTGTGCTGGGTTGGTAACATCATTTCAAGACGCCCAATGAATCAACAAGCTAATGTCAAAGGCAGGCTCAGTTATGGGACACAGTCTGCACCCTCTGTAAGTAGAAGTGAAAAACAGAATTAGAGCAAAACTGAGTGCCATTATGAACAATGCTGCGCCTCTCTCTCTGATACACTAACACTGAGGACTTTCAGCCAACAAATTATTTAGCAGAAGAGTGTCAAGAAACACTACTGTGGGGCTCCATTATACCAACAGCAATACTTCTGTATGATGCCTCACTATAACTGCGACAGCCATGTCAGACGTTTTTCTTTCTTTTTAATTTATTTCCTTTTTAGCCATTCTTCTGTGTTCAGACAAGTGTGTCTGTGTTAGTGTGTATATATCTGTCTATTTATTTAATGAGCTTTAAAAAAAAAAGCAAAATTTCCCCCTGGAGACAAAGTTCTATCTATCCATGTTTCAAACGTAAGCATTATTTTCATACTCGTTATATCTTGAAATTCTAAGTTGGTACAGTATTACTTAATCTAACCGAGTCTAATAAACATACTAAACGTATTAATTAATTCCTCTGACAAAGTTTAACTAGTAACGTTTATAATGTTTAAGAACGTATTCAAGTTAACATTTTGATTTAGTTGTAAATTGTAGGCATTGCAAACACATTTTTCTAGGATATTTTAAATACAACTCCTTTGTTCAACTTTACTTAAAAAGTTTTTCTATTTGTTTTAATTAATCCAATACATAATTTTTTGCGTAGTGCCGATAAAAGAGTTTAACAAAGCAGTCCTACCAACAGGGTTCCGAAGTCGTCTTAGCACCTCCTGAGTCGCGCTTCTTGTGAGTCAGATATGGCACCAATGCCCACCGCCGTCCCTTTTAACAGATGGCAGAGTAAATCCCTCGACAGTACTGTAGATCAATCACACTTTGATAAGGAGTCCCTCTCGCTGCTGATGCTAGTGATGTTGCTTCAAAAAGTCGCGGGGTGGCCTCGACTTCCGGTTTGATCTGCGCTACCAGACGAAAACTACAATACCCATAAGCCTCTCCGCGAACGCGCAAGCCCTGCTTAAAGGCATACACTCTACATTACCTTTCCAGGCATCTGTACAAGTCTTGGACATAAAACAGGACATACTAAACAACAACAATCCCCATATGTGGCATGGCCACAGCCTCTCTGTATATCAAATGACTTAAATTTCTGATATAAAATTAATTTTTAATTCATTTCAACTGTGAAACCTATACATGATCAGTATTTGTGAAGTCTACTCATAATATAGAAGACAATACTAGTACACTTCCTAAATGGCATGGTTGATAGATAGATAGATAGATAGATAGATAGATAGATAGATAGATAGATAGATAGATAGATAGATACTTGATTTGTCCCAATAGAAAAATTGAGCTTTTTAGAAAAGCTCAATAAATAAATAAATATTGTAATAAACAATAACAACTCCCCTCAAATACACAAGATAGAATTGCAATAAGAAGGAAAACTTTGGACTTGGCTAAACTTAAAAGGAGCAATCTCTGTCACAGTGAAACATTCTAAAGACCTACTGCCTATAAACATAATTATAATATACTAGGGGGCTTTGCCCCCTGCTCTCTTTGCTTGCCAACCTCCCGGCCTGAGCTAAGTACCAACCTCTTTGCGTCTCTGCCACTCTGCCACTAGGTGGATTTCACTTTCACCAGACAACAAATCTTTTAATTCTCGCAGATACGCCTCTTCATTAGGAAGAAACACTACTTTTCCCTGATGGCAACACGAATTTGACGATCTGCAAGTCTCCAACTTAAAGTTTAAAGCCAAACAATTTCTACATACTTCTGTCATATCACCTATGTCCATATATTTGATCTCTTTTCGCTGTTCCGTTATTTCACCAAGTAATAATTTCCGTTTGTTAGCGCTAATGCAATCTTTACTATCAGTTTTTTGAGACTTCGAATTTTAGTACTTTCATAATCTCTAACCTGCTCTGCATGTAACGTTTTTGAACTTCTTTACGACCTTCTGCTTTGTCTTCTACTCTTTGTTTTTTATTTCCAACCCCGCTTGGAGCTGAGAGTGTAGGAACTGTGTCTGACAATAGCATTCACATGAATGAGAAGTGATTATTATCTCTCGCGGGAGCTGAAATTATCTCTGAGGAAGTCTCGTCCCATTATTTCCCTTTATTTATTTATTTTTTATTGATTTTGATAGATCAATTTTACAAGAATAGGATTGAAAACAAATCAACCCCCACCCCTGAGAAAGAGAGCATGGGCAACAGAATAAAACTTAAACCTAGTAAAAATAAGCAAATAGATAAATTAATAAGTGAATATAGATAAATGGAGAAGAAAAAGAAAAAAAAATAGAATAGGGAGAGAATCTGCTTCCTCAGTGCTTTAAAAGCTTATTCTAAAATGTTATTGATTAGATCCTGACAGGTTTGGAAACATTTCTGCACAGATCCTCTAAGTGAGAATTCGATTTTTTCCAATTTCAAATAATATAAAACATCAGTTACCCACTGACTTAAAATGGGAGAGTTAGGATTCTTCCAATTGAGCAAAATAAGTCTGAGTGCCAATAGTGTAGTAAAGGCAATCAGAATTTGTTTGTCCTTCTCCACTTTAAGCTCACCTGGAAGTACACCAAACACAGCTGTTAATGGGTTAGGAGGGATTGTGACACCAAGGCTGTCTGAAAGACTTGTAAAGATTTTGGTCCAAAATGATGTTAATTTGGTGCAGGCCCAAAACATGTGACCCAGTGAGGCTGGAACTTGATTGCAGCGTTCGCAAGTTTGATCTTGCCCTGGAAACATTTTTAACAATTTTAAGCGAGACGGATGTGTTTGATATATAATGTTGAGTTGAATAATTGTATGCTTTGCACATATGGAGCTCAAGTGAATTCTCTGCATTGCTACCTTCTACTCCTTTTCTGATATGTTGAGTGGGAGATCCTTTTCCCATTGTCCTCTTGGATCTTTGAAAGGGAGGGACTGTAAAATGGTTTTATATATTGCAGAGACTGCGGTAGGTTGGCACCCTGCCCAGGATTGGTTCCTGCCTTGTGCCCTGTGTTGGCTGGGATTGGCTCCAGCAGACCCCCGTGACCCTGTGTTTGGATTCAGCGGGTTGGAAAATGGATGGATGGATATTGCAGAGATGCTGTCTAAGTCCTGGAAACTGATGAATATTTTTTCCATCATAGAGGGAGGTGGGAGATGAGGAAAATCGGGCAGGTTCTGTTTAACAAAGTTTCTAATTTGAAGGTAGTGAAAAGAATGTGTTGCTGGAAAGTTAAATTTAGAATGCAAGTGTTCATAGGATACAAAAATGTTGTCCCAGGATTTCCCTTTATAATAGAGAGACATAGTTTCTCCTATAAAATATTACATCTTCCTAAGAATTGGCCTTCTGAAAGCCAAAGGGTATCTGATTTAAAGATAAAGAGTTGAGCGTAAATGGAGAAGAACTAAACTAACGGTCCACTATGAAATATTGAAGGCACACATAACTGAATAAAACAACGCAGTCCACCTTGACAGGCAGTCCTGTTTCTCTAGAATTATAAATGACAATGTTGGTAATCCAAGAGTTTTAGTCTCAACTGTTGATTGTCTTCTAAAACCAGATCACTCAATGGAATGACTTGTAAAAACTACAGGGACACCTGTGAGGCCTTTCAGTATTTTTAAACACAAAATTAATGATATTAGAAATAATGTAATACTGTACATCCCTCCAAAGTTAATCCCGTCAAACCCCAGCATCCCCATTTAACTGAGTTAAATTCTTTCACTGGAATAGATCTACCTGAACTAAGAAGAATAATTTCTCACCTGAAACCCGCCACTTGCGCCCTTGACCCGATACCAACAGGCTTTTTTAAAGAAGTCTCCGATAGTGTCCTTTTACATAGTGAACTCATCATTAGATACGGGGGTCTTCCTTAACTGTCTAAAAAGTGCACTTGTTAAACCCCTGCTCAACAAAAATAATCTCGACTAATCTGTCTTTGACAACTTTAGATCAATTTCTAACCTGCCTTTCTTAAGCAAATTTTAAGAAGCTAAATGATTACTTGAATAAACATTCTATTCTTGACAAGTTTCAGTCAGGTTTTAGAACCAATCACAGTACAGAAACTGCGCTGGTTAAAGTCGAAAATGACTTGTGAGTTAATGCAGACAGAGGCCGTATATTTGTTTTTGTTCTCTTAGACTTGAGTACAGATTTTGACACCATTGACCACAATATTCTTATAAATCGTCTTAGACAATAGATGGGCCACTCTGGCAGTGTCTTAAATTAGTTTCAGTTTTATTTAACAGGTACTGAGAAGCCAATGAAAGGTGTCATTTTGCTTGACTTGTCACTATATTCATAATGGCTATTACGGTACAACACCCTAGGACTATTTAACAGGTAGAACATTCTTTGTTAGTTATGGTGATTGCACCTTGAAGGTCCATGATATTGTATACGGTGTACCACAAGGATCTATTCTAGGCCTACTGTTGTTTTCAAAACTATGTCATAGCACAAGGTGAGCTACCACAGGCTGTGCAGATGACACACAGCTTTAATAACCTTTATCACCTGATGACCCTGATGCTCTTGGCTCTCTGATTAAATGTCTTACTAATATTTCTCAAGGGATGAGTACTAACTTTCTCAAAGTAAATAAGGAAAAAATAGGAATCTTAATGGAAATAGTGAGGGTATTAGAAATAAACTTCATCTCCTAGCATTAAAAGTCAAGGTAGAGGTAAAGAATGACCTAACCTTTAAATTGCACATTTACCAGATTACAAGGACTGCATTCTTTCACTTAAGGAATATAGCAAAAGTTAGATGTCTTATAACATTATGAGGTCCTAAAAAATAATTCATACTTCTGTTTTATTCAGCTAGATTACATTTATTTATTTGGCTGATGCCTTTATCCAAAATGACTTAACAGTTGAGATACAATTGATTACATTTCTTTTGATTTTCCAAACAGAGCACCGGCTGGTGAAGTGACTTGCTCAGGGTCACACAGTGGCAGGATTTGAACCCATAACCTCAGGGTTTTAAGTCCAAAGCCTTAACCACTACACCGCACTGCCTACCCAATGCACTCCTAGACATCTTCTTGTTCTTCTTCTTTCGGCTGGTCCTATTAGGGGTTGCCACAGTGGATCATCTTTTTCCATATCTTTCTGTCCTCTGTATCTTCTTCTGTTACACCATCACCTGCATGTCCTCTCTCACCACATCCATAAACCTTCTCTTTTTCTCTTGCCTGGCAGCTCTATCCTTAACATCCTTCTCCCAGTATACCCAGCATCTGTCCAAAATTAGTGCAGAATGCAGCAGCCGGAATCTTAACTAGAAAAAGAAAATCTGAGCCCACCTCCCCAATTTTGAGCATTTTTACATTTTCTACTGACTTTAAAATACCACTAATGGTGTATAAAGCCTTAAATAATCTTGCCCTTCCTATATCTTGGAGTGTTTGTCCTCCTACATTCCCAGTGGTAACTGTAGATCTTCTAATGGTGGTCTGCTAATATTTCCAAGTGCCACACTTTAAAGAAGTGCTGAGGAGGCCTTTTGCTGTTATGCACCAAAAATCTGGAGAACGTTACCAGTATATATATGCCAGGCTAATACTGTGGAACATTTAAGAAAAAGCTAAAAAGGCACTTTTTTTTCCGTAGCTACATTTCATTTGTATTCTTAATCTACTCTATATATACTGTATAAAATCCTAAGCCCAAAAGTGCAACGATTTTGTGTAACGATTTTATGTGACATTTTTGTCACTCTTTAAATCGGGCTTATTTTAAAACCTACATGTATACAGTATGCTTGGTATCATTCTTTTCAGAATTTATCGAACTTTAATGTGATGTTGTTAGATTTTCAGATTCTTATTCCGTTTTTAAATTATAAACTAAAAAATATCAAGAACTGACGTCCTGCGAGACGAGACTTTGTGCCAAGAGATTTAACCACACCCAGGGCCAGAAATAAAAGACAAAGAGTAGATGACAAAGACAGCTGCTGTACAGGATTTTAAATGTTCAAAGCACCGCGAGAGATGCACATCACGCGGCACGGCAGCAGCAGCAAGCCAGCAACTGATCGAGCAAAGAGGAGGTAAAAAAAAAAAACTATTTGTTTCCCATTGTATCACCGGTTAAGAGGGGGCTTCGGAGGAGCGACTGCGTCTCCTTGGGGTGCATTCAGCAGAGACAGAGACACGAAGTGGCTGGCACGTAACACAGGCCCAGGGGGTTGGCAAGCAAAGTGAGCAGGGGGCAAACCCCCTTAGACTATATAGGTATAAAATTATACAGGGTGAGTCAAAATTATGTTAACACTAATGGTACTGCTATGTATATACATATATACAATTTTTGTGGACAGTTTATGTAGCGAACAGGTTGAGACATTCCTATAAATCATTTTTGCTCATATAAAATATGTTTTGTGAATAAATTGCTTCCACCATTTAAATGTTAACATATTTTTGACTCACCCTGTATGTTAGGGACTTGCAGTCTTTGCTAATCTTTACTTTTTTCAGTACAGCTGTCTGTGATGATGAAATGAAGGTGGGTGCCCCAGTTGTCCACGAGACCAACTCTACCAAATCCACTCCAACAAAGCCTGCAAACATGAGGAATGCTTGAAGTACATTTATGTTAGGTAGAATGGGGTTGGGTGGTCTTGTGGCCTTGTTACCCCTGCAGATTTGTTTTTTTACCTCCAGCCTAACTGGCCGTTCCCAGCTGTCTGACGTTTTCACTGGACTCAACTTTACAGATTTACAATATGATATTGTATATAAATGCTACTCTTCTATTAAGTATATAACTATGTTTTATAAGATCATATGGATTTATTTTTAGTTTTTCTGTTACTTATTCATTTATATTCTTACCTAATGTTATTTATTTTTCCCTTTTCTTGTAACTTTCTCTTTGACATCTTGAAAATTACTTGGAGCTACTGTACATTCTTTGACAATGTACTATAGAAATACATGCTGTTGTAAAGTCACTGACTTACATGAATGTGAACGAAAAAGATTATAACATTCCTACTATGTCTTTTAAATGTTACTTTAAAATGTAAAACTTGGCATCATCTTCTAAATTTAAGCTGTTGTACTGAGATTGCAGTTTCCAACATCAGCTCATTATTGTGTCATTTTGTTATCACTCAAACCAAGCCAGTTGAGTCAGCGGATTTGACTTTTTCACGCTTATCAGATTCCAAGCATGTTGCTCTTTCACCATTTTCTCCACCCTCCAGCACTGGCAGGTAAAACTTACCTCCCTCCCCCCAATATTTTACATAACATGAAAGTATTGATTTCATGTAAACATCAGCTTCAAGTTTTCAATAAAAATAACACATTTTGAGCATTTTTGAAAGATAAGTGTCCATGTGTCTGTGGTACAAATCTTATAGGTACCATAACTTCAGAACACATGGACTGATTCGTAGAACGTTTTATGGACTCCATTAAGAAGTGATTAGGTGCTGAAAGAATTCCAGCTGTTCAACTTCTAGCTTTCACAGTTAAAACTTTTTAATGTCAATTCCTGGGATTCTAAACCACAATTCATTAATCTGGCATTTGACTTTGAAGGAAAGTCTTGTGAATTTTCAACTCAATCCAACGATGAAGTTTTGAGCTTTAACAGTTCGAAGTTTCCACATGTAGTAGTAACAGCAGCTAAACTCCCATTACAATAATAGTTGAATTATACTTTATACCTTTACTTACTAGGATGTCTGTTTGTGGCAAACATTTTTTTTTTTTGTGTAGAAAAACGCTTCCTGTATTTTAGTTTTGAAAAGCCAGTTCTGAGGCCTTCCCAGCTACGTGACAGAAGGTGTGGGTTTCATCTCCTTCTCTGCTAGTGTTGAATATCTTACATTAAGTATACAAAAACTAAAGGAATTAATACAAACCTCACATGGTTACAGGTTACCCGATTCATCATTTTTTCAAATTTAGTCCACAAATATTTCATTCTTTAGTTACATACGTTTTTAATAGGTTTGCCTTTTAAGTGGAATGAAATGTGAAAAACATGCTTCAGTGGCATTACATCTTGCACATATTTTAGTAAATTCAATATAAAGCAAGTCACGAATGGACCACGTCAGATTTTGTGGGAGTTTAAGATTATTCATTCACAGATCTCATTCCCAAACATCCTGCACCAGAGGTCCTCAGTCACAGTCCTGGTGGGCTGCAGGGCTTCATTTTATCCAACCCTCTAATTAAATGCCTATCCATCCTTATAATGAAACTTAACTTTTAATTGTATAGTTTGTTAGAGCTTTCATTCTGCCCATTCCAATGTCTCCATCACATTGTAGAGCTTCACAAAACCACATGCATTGTGTAACCAGATCTGAACTTCTTGGTGCTTTCTTTTCTATTTTGAAACAGTAACACAAGTACTTCACAATACATATGTGCAGGGATAAATGGATTCAAGATATCGAGAGCACTGGGTTTCCTTTGCCATTTTTGTCTCATTATTAACTGATGGCCAATTAAGAATAGAAAACAAAATCTGACAAAAATAAGAAATGGACTTCAAATTAGAAGGGAAGGTAGGCAAATGAAACTGCTAGCAGCAAATAAATGGGTAATTATTGAGAAACTGGTTACAGCTAAAACCTGCAGCCTTCCAGGACCTGTCCTACATTATCCTTCCCTCAATTTTAAATCTCCCAGCCATAAAAACACCCCACATAGTATATGGTTATTCAGAGACAAATGCCATATTGGTTTGAGAAGAAAGTGGTCATCAAAGTAATAATTCTTTGCATTTATATAGCGCTTTTCTCACTACTCAAAGCGCTCAGCAATTGCAGGTTAAGGGCCTTGCTGAAGTGCCCAACAGAGCAGAGCCCCTTTTGGCATTTACGGGATTCAAACCAGCAACCTTCCGATTGCCAGTGCATATCCCTAGCCTCAGAGCCACCACTCTGTCCTAGTAGGATTGTAACATTATGCTTAGATGATTTGTAAAATGGCTCCGAAGCTAAAGGATCTGCACTGGTATCCAGAAGGTTGCCGGTTCGAATCCCTGGTACTGCCAAAAGAGATCCTACTCTGTTGGGCCCTTGAGCAGGACCCTTAACCTTCAATTGCTCCAGGGGCGCTGTACAATGGCTGACCCTGCACTCTGACCCCAAGGGGTATGCGAAAACTAACAAATTCCAAATACAAGAAATTGCATAAGGCGAAATAAACTAAAAAGGCAGGCCAAGAATGAATAATCACTGCTCCAATGAGATCATTGGTATACCCAATAAGGGAACATAGTGGCATTTAAACAATACAGGAGCCCAAACTCAACATGATCCCACACATACTACATCCAGACAATAACCCGGAAAGCAAAAAAAGTTACTTTAAAACGCCCACCCACAGATTTTGAATGCAGGATTTTTTATAAACAAATGTCATTATCTGGCAAAGAGCCAGTTTACAAAAAGGTATGAAAATCCCACACAAGAACTGGAAGACACAGCCTGTGGTCATCCCAGGGCAAAAAGCCATTTCTGATTAATTAAAGAGATGAAAAAGCTCAACTTATTCAGTACGAGTCACCTTGCATTATTTGAAATAAAAATCTTTCAGACATCAGAACCACCAATGTGAGGTCTAGGATGCGAGACTATAACTCTATAGTCAGACCTGATGCTCTTCAGGCAAGGGGTGAACTGCTGCCAAAAAGATGTATTCACAACAGAATAAGGAACTCGTGCTATGGCAGCAGTTTCAAGGATATCATACCAGGCAATGAGAATGACAAGCTGGCAAAGTGTGCCTATACAGCTTTACCAGTCAGACTACATCCCCTTTATCTTTTGTCACATATGCTGGGTGAGGAACTCCAAGTAGAACGGCTTCTTGGAGATTCTATGGGCATTAGTAATACCTCCCCACTGTGCCCAGGGGCATTACAGGTTAACCTGTTGTCCAGAAGATTTCCCTAGGAGCTAGAAGATGTCAAGGTTAGGAACGCCATGTCTGCCCAATCCCACATGAAACCACAACTCATTAGAAGTGTAGTGAAAGTGACAGAATCAAAAAAAAAAAATCTTACTAACATGCTCCGATTGCACCATTACGCAGCTCTCTATCCCCTTTCCAAAACACCACACACAGAGAAGGCAACCTATTCAGGTTTAAGTTTTATTGGACCCATATCTTACAAAACATTAAAAGTTGGGTAGTGCATTGCACAGCAATCACAAAAATAAAAACATAAAACTTGGGCAGACAACTTCAAAAACGAACACTGTGCATTTAATATTAATATCAGACAACTTAAAAGGTTAAAAAAAATAAAAATCCTAAAAAGGTCACTGTAACAATGCCAAATGGCACATTAAAACCATGGTCTTGTAACAAACCATCCCAAACCCGGACCAAAGTTCCATACCAGAGGTATTTAAAAACCAGGTCAGTCAGTGTTCATTAAATGCTGCAAAGACCAAAAAGGTGCAACAGCTGTTCACACAAGAGGGTAACTTGCAGAGGTAGCAATTCCACAGTGGTTTTTCTTGTCTTTAGCCATGTAGATGTATCCTTTATCACCCCACTTCTCACTCCAGCTGTAAAAATGGAAAATAAAAATTTATAAACTTGATTTTTAATGAAGCCATGGGCGTTCAGACATTGGAAGAAAAAAAAAAAAAAAAAAAAAAAATTACACCTCCAAAAGGGGAAAGGCATCAATGGACATATTGCATTTATTTAAAAACCTTACGTTTTACTGAAGATCAGCACTGCACAATGCCAGCCATCAAGGCTGTGCCAATTAAAATGTCAATTAGCTTGCACTGTACTTTAGATTTTACAGCCATCTACCCAACTGAAAACAGTAGGTAATGTGGAATTTATTTCCAGATCCAATACTATAGCTATCAGAACACAGATTCCACCTGTCCATTTTCTGGAAGGCTTTATATTTAAAAAAAAAAACAAAACAAAAAAACAAAAACACACCCCATACAACCTTGAAGGTGCTAGTTTAAGAGATCTCTTTGGAACACACACACACACACACACACACACATACACATACATACCTGTTCTTTACAATCCAGTATTTATTGCCATCAGTAGAGTTCCCTTGGAAGCCATAACCAACCACCAACACACCATGGTCCAACTGGTCACTGCTACACTGAGGTTCATAATAGATACCTGTGTATAAAATTGTATTTAAAATAAAATAAGGGCATGCACACACACACACACACACCCCCCAAAACCAACCCACAACAAGACTTAGATACTCCATTAGTTTCCTACCAGACTGATAAAACTGAAATGACTCATGACCAGCATCGATAGCAACAGAAATTGGACCAACTGCTGCAACAGCTTTCATTAGTGCGTGTTCTTTTCCACTAGGAACGTCCACAAATCCAGTGTCATTGGCAGAGTTGAAGTTTGGATCATAATTGCATTGCTGGTCATCCTGAATAGTATTGGGGTGGGGGGGAAGGGAGGGAAAAAGAAAAAAAAATTACCAACCCATTATATATTAAAAAACCCACACGCCCCACCAACCAAGCTGTTAACTTACTCTTCCAACATATGGATAAGCTTCCTCCGAATCCAGTCCTCCATTGTCTTTAATATACTGGAATGCCTGATCCATTAAGCCACCATTACACCCTTGGTTGCCTTCTGGCCGGGAACAATCTACAAGATTCTGCTCGCTTAGTGAGACCAGCTTACCACTCTTCCTGAACTGCTGTCCTTCTAGAGCACCTGTGGTGCTGAAAGCCCAACATGAACCACACTGACCCTACAGAAGATGGAGGGGAAAAGGTGTATAAACACAGGAAATTTTGATTCTTGGCAAGCAAAAAAAACACTCCAGACAGATCATATCAGGTCACTGTGGGGACAAACCCAGCAGTGAAATAGTGAGGCTCAGGAATGCCCACAATGTATAAATCTGTTGAAAACTTCAAGTCAGTTTTTATCTTCTCACAATACCTTTACCTAAATATCGACAGTATATCAAGACTGACTTTGAAACTCCAGACTTTAAAAATCATTCACTTTTTGTACTGAAAGTTCCAGAGTTGAGAAAAACGAGTTAGGACGTAAACAAGAAAAAAGATCTGTGGTAATATATGTGTTCACGTGCTTGTTATTTGGACAAAACACTTCTTGATCTGTACAGGCAAGAAATAATGATTTTGCATTTCTCCCAAGAGACTACAAAATGAAGAGCAGAATGTCATGCATGTTAAACTTTTGAAACTCCCACAGCATGCAAAAGGAGGAAAAACTCAAGTTTCCAGGGTTTAATCTCAACATTTCTCACTGTACCATATTTACTGTAGATCCTTCTCATGGACCCATATACTGTTCACAGAAGTTGCATAATTTCCTCATCAGCTGTGCATCACACTTATAGTCAGACTTCTCCCCATACTGCCAACTTTACAAAATTAAAATTCTGCACGAGTTTGTAAATGCTCAAATGAGTCATGCTTATGTCATTGCCAAGTCTCATCATTTGTTCACTTCACTAAGCCATTGCGACATTTGCCAACACAGGATCACCCCGGAGCACTGCAATACATACCTGATCTTTGACTGGAGTAACATAACCCTTTTCTCTCCAGTCCACTGCTTTTGGTAGTTCTAAAAAGTTTGGTTCAAGAAACAAGGATCCAGAGTGCTTTCTTTCTATCGTTTTGCTCTTGTATCCATTCATCAACTGCCTGAACTCCTCATTTGGCTTTAAGCCACAAGGAAGGAGAGGGGGGGGAAAAAAAAAAAAAAAAAAAAGTTTACAAAATTGAGCCTGTAAAAATCAATTTCTTTTGCATTTTACAGTAGTCCCATTAGTTTAAATTTTCAACAATTCAATGCCCTACTCTGCGGGCTAAGAAGGTAGTTTATTTTGTAGGGGTCACCTAGGGTTTGTTTACCGCTTTTACACAAATTATACTGTACTTAAGTGACACTGCATTCTAAAAATTCGTGCAAGAGGTAAAGGAATGACAAAACATTCACAATAACCACATACATAAATTAACCAAATCTTATGCGCAACTGCAAACAAGCACAAAAGTTTAATATACAAAAAGCACTTTCATTAAACAGAGGAGATACCAACCATGTCACCAAATGGATTCATTGCCATGCGATAACTGTGCTTTCCCATTGTTTGCTCTAGGTTGTGCAGCTCAATTTTACGGAGGTTCTTCTCCCACACCATTCTCCTCCAGCCTTCTTCCTTCTAAAAAGGCAAGCAGAAACGTTTAAAAAAAAAATATCCAGGATAATTTCTATACATGTCTCAAAAGGTCAAACCTTGTTAATGCTTACCTCATGGTATTTCTTGTTATGCCAGCCCTTCCACAACTCCCAGTGTTCATCCAGCAGTGGATCTAAGCTTGGGGCAGCTGAAGCAGCAGTCACAAAAATGGAGATGAAGAGTACGAGAAGCCTCATGTTTGTACACCTGCGAGAGAGAAGCACTGTAAATCTTTACCAATACAGTAACAAAGTTCAAACATGCGACACTATTTTATACTCCCAACGAACACACAAGCAAATCACATCATCTACTGCAGGTCACCCCGATGGAGTCCCGAGAGCAAATTATAGGGGGGGTTTAAGACGACCCGCACTTTACAGACCATGTATATGGAGTAAAACTATATTATGGAAAATGTGGCACTGACCCAAAGTAAAAGGCTACAGATCATTTACACAACAGAAAAAAAAGTCAAGTTATGAAAATGCAGACTTAATAAAACAGAGCACGCACAGGGGGCAGGGGTGGGGGCTGGCTTGTGTACCCGGACCCTGCCTTTGTAATCGGACACTGCAGTAAAGCAGCTAGGAAAACATCACGTGCTCCACCGGACACCACGACCGCATTCCCAGGACAGGCCAAACAATAACGATTCCGACTTAACAGGATTTTTGTAACCCTTCTTAATGGTTGCACATACCTCGGGTCTACGGTTATACATGTAATATCTAGTAAAAGTAGAGGGAAAAAAATGATGCAATGCTGGCGGTGGGATCACGAGACCCGGGCGTATCCAATACGAGGAGGATCATTCCCAGGAAAACCTAAAGGCAAGGCACAAATACTGTACGGAGACGTAAACTATCCTAACACGAATCGAATATTGTTATGGTGGTATGCTAGTCTTAACTCCCAGACCTCTCTCTCTCTCCGCTTCCACCTCAAAGGAGCACGCAGTTAAGCTTCGGACCTAAACAATGAGAAGCAAAATGGTACTGCCGCACAACGGGCAACAACAAACATCTCAGAATACTTCCATTAAAATAGACACGAAATACCTAAATCCACAGCTCGTCTCCATTACATTAAAATACTATGTCAGAAAAGCCACAGCACTTCTTACCAGCTGATGATCTCAAATGTGTGACGAAAACTGACTCAGCTGGGCTCCGATGATAACTTTAAATAGAGGCCAGCCATAGGCAACGTGCTCTCCTATTGGCCGCTGCCGTGGACATGTGACCCATTCTGGTGTCTCCCCACTCGACCCGGCGTGTGACTGCAGAGCACGTGAGCGCTGCGCTTGTTGACTTGGGAAGTCTTCGGGAAACGTGCGCAGGAAAAGGTGGATTTGCCGCAAGTACCATGGGCTCAGATGACCATTTGGTAAAGTTTGAGCGATTTTTTTTTCCACTTTTGTAAAGAATAGCAAACAAATTCTTGGATGTGCCACACAAATTATAGTAGAATTATTATATAGCACGTTTAAATCCAAAAAGGCATAATATAATGGTTAAAATCAATTTCACTTTTGTACATTTCATTGAATTGCACATACATACATTGTGAATTTCCCCTTGGGATTAATAAAGTATCTATGTATCTATCTACATAAAATCTGCATACCAGCAATCTCTTACTCAGTATTCCTTAAAGCCTTTCCAAAAGGTTGTTCTATAGTGACATTGTTTACACTTTTTTTTACCAAAGTGACTTGCTTAGGGCCACATAGTATGGAAGAGGCAGAGTTTCAAGTAGCCACTTAAATAACAATGGCAGTAAGTTACACCTAAAGAGCAAATTTCCAAAACACTTCTAGTTGTTTTATGTTTGAAGCACAAAAATGTCATGTGAAAAAGGAAGTATACCGCCATGGAAGTTGTTGACCTTTTCAACATATTTGAAAAGGCTAACATTAGATCTTCATGTAAACAGTGCCTACGGATAAAGGTGATATCGTTGAATGAATGACACATAAAATTAACATGGTCATAATCTAAATTAACAAAAATGCAGATTTGCCACATGGAAAAAGTAAGTACAACCCTACATTTATCACCACCTTAAATCAATAAAATTAGAATTAGTTGTTCCAGATTATGTGCCAGTGATTAGAACCTCCTTTGAGGAGTATGCAGCTGGAAAAGATTTTATTTCAACCATAGTTATCGAGGGTCTGGTGTTCTCTTCGCTATTGGCATGCGTGGTTTCATTATGCCAAGATCAAAAGAGCTCTCTATGGCCCTAAGAAAGAAGGTTGTGGATTCCTACAAGTTTGGCAAGGGATTTAAAAAGATCATCAAATTATTGGAAATCAGTCTGTAGGGAGAACCATCTTTAAGTGGTATAGATATTAAATGAATCCTAATGTGTCCATGACTGGCCAGCCCAGTAAATGTAGTCTAAGAGCTGACTGTTTGGGGTTCTTGAAGACTTCCTTTAGTATCACAGTCCATCGTGGGATCTGCAGGTAATTCTTGCAAAAGTTGGTGTCCAAGTGCATGTATCTACAGTACAATCAGAAAGAGTGCAAAAAATGTGACCTGCACTTAATGTGTGTCAGGAAAAAGCCTTTGCTTTCCATAAAGAATATTATAGCAAGATTACTGTTTGTCTTTGAACATAAAAGCAGAGACCCAGCCCTTCTGGGAAATGTGCTCTGGCCAGAGAAACTGAAGGTAGAGGTGTTTGGCCACAGTAAGAGTAGGCATGTTTGGCACAAATGGAAGACAACATTTCGGGAGAAGAACCACATACCAGCTGTGAAGCATGGTTTTGGAAATATAGTTTTTCTGCCTCGTGGCCTTGGCATCTTTCAATCATTGAGTCAACTATGGATTTTACTTCATATCAAAGAGTGCTTGAGGAGTGGTTATTGTGAAACCACATGCCAGAAGACTGAAGCTCAACCAAAAGTAGACCTTGCAATGTGACAGTGACCCTAAGCATACACTAAATCCAAAATAGAAATGGATGGTTATGGACAGGCCAAGTCAAAGCCAAGATTGGAATCCCACTAAAATGTTGTGCAGGATTTGTAACAGGAAGTACATGTTAGAAGACCCACACAAAATCTTGCAACTGAAGGAATTCTGCATGGAGGAGTGGTCAAGAATCTAACCATATCGATGTCAGAGACTGGTGGGCAGTTATGGAAAATGCTTAGAAGAAGTAATTTCTGCTAAATGGGGCAATACGAGCTGCTGAGGCCAAGGGTGGACTGACCTTTTCCTGACTTTATCACACGGCTGTATGTTTATACAGTATAAAAAACTTTGATAGAATATTGATAAAATCATGAATATTGAGTGATTCTAATGTTCTAATGAGAGAACCCAACCACAGGGGATGCACAAACCAGTGTGTTTCTTCGTGCCGATCCCAAGCCTGGATAAATGGGGAGGGTTACGTCTGGAAGGGCATTCAGTAAAATTTTGCCAAATCAATATGCGGACAACAATACAAATTTCCATGGCGGATCGGTCGAGCCCCAGGTTAACAACGACCACCACTAGACTGTTAGCCAACAGGGTGCTGGCGGAAATTGGGCTACTGTTGGCCAAAGAAGAAGAAGAGGGTGGAGACGTGTCCGGAGGCAGGAGGAGAGGAGGAAAGTAAAGAGAGTGGAACTAAGGGTAGGAACTTTGAATGTTGGCAGTATGACTGGTAAGGGGAGAGAGTTAGCAGATATGATGGAGAGAAGGAAGGTTGATATATTGTGTGTGCAAGAGACTAAATGGAAGGGGAGTAAGGCCAGGTGGATCAGAAGTGGATTCAAATTGTTCTATCATGGTGTGGATGGGAGGAGTAATGGGTTAGGAGTTATTCTGAAGTAACAGTATGTCAAGAGTGTTTAAGAGGTGAAAAGAGTGTCAGTCAGAGTAATGATTATGAAGCTGGAAATTGGAGGTGTGATGATGAATGTTGTTAGTGCATATGCACTGCAAGTTGGGTGTGCAATGGGTGAGAAAGAAGATTTTTGGAGTGAGTTGGATGAAGTGATGAACAGTGTACCCAAGGAACAGAAAGTGGTGATTGGAGCGGATTTCAGTGGGCATGTTGGTGAAGGGAACAGTGGAGACGAGGAGGTGATGGGTAGGTATGGTGTCAAGGAGAGGAATGAAGGTGGTCAGAGGATAGTGGATTTTGCCAAAAGAATGGACATGGCTGTGGTGAATACGTATTTTAAGAAGAGGGAGGAATATATGGTTACGTACAAGAGTGGAGGAAAATGCAAACAGGTAGATTACATCCTATGCAGAAGGGTTGATCTGAAGGAGATTGAAGACTGCAAAGTGGTGGCAGGGGAAAGTGTAGTTAAGCAGCATAGGATGGTGGTCTGTAGGATGATGTTGGAGATCAAGAAGAGGAAGAGAGTGAGGGCAGAGCCAAGGATCAAATGGTGGAAGTTGAAAAAGGAAGACTGCAAGGTTGAGTTTAGGGAGGAGGTGAGACAGGCACTGGGTGGTAGTGAAGAGTTACCAGACACCTGGGAAACTACAGCAGATGTAGTAAGGGTGACAGCAAGAAGGGTGCTTGGCGTGACATCTGGAAAGCGGAAGGAGGAAAAGGAAACCTGGTGGTGGAATGAGGAAATACAGGAGAGTATACAGAGGAAGAGGATGGCAAAAGAAGAAGTGGAATAGTCAGAGAGATGCAGAAAGTAGACAAGAGTACAAAGAGATAAGGCGCAAGGTGAAGAGAGAGGTGGCGAAGGCTAAAGAAAAGGTGTATGATGAGTTGTATGAGAGGTTGGACACTAAGGAGGGAGAAAAGGACCTGTACCGATTGGCTAGAGGGAGGGACTGAGCTTGGAAAGATGTGCAGCAGGTTAGGGTGATAAAGGATAAAGATGGAAACGTACTCACAAGTGAGAAGAGTGTGTTGAGCAGATGGAAAGAGTACTTTGAGAGGCTGATGAATGAAGAGAACAAGAGAGAGAGAAGAGGTTGGATGATGTGGAGATAGTGAATCAGGAAGTGCAATGGATTAGCGAGGAGGAAGTAAGGACAGCTATGAAGAGGATGAAAAATGGAAAGGCCGTTGGTCCAGATGACATACCTATAGAAGCATGGAGGTGTTTAGGAGAGATGGCAGTGGAGCATTTAACCAGATTGTTTAATGGAATTTTGGAAAGTGAGAGGATGCCTGAAGAGTGGAGAAGTGTACTGGTGACAATATTTAAGAATAAGGGTGATATGCAGGACTGTAGTAACTACAGGGGAATAAAACTGATGAGCCACAGCATGAAGTAATGAGAAAGAGTAGTGGAAGCTAGGTTAAGAAGTGAGGTGATGATTAGCGAGCAGCAGTATGGTTTCATGCCAAGAAAGAGCACCACAGATGCAACGTTTGCTCTGAGGATGTTGATGGAGAAACTTAGCGAAGGCCTGAAGGAGATGCATTGCATCTTTGTGGACCTGGAGAAAGCATATGATAGGGTGCCTCGAGTGGAGCTGCGGTATTGTATGAGGAAGTCGGGAGTGGCAGAGAAGTACGTAAGAGTTGTACAGGATATGTACGAGGAAAGAGTGACAGTGGTGAGGTCTGCGGTAGGAGTGACGGATGCATTCAAGTTGGAGGTGGGATTACATCGGGGATCGGCTCTGAACCCTTTCTTATTTGCAATGGTGATGGACAGGTTGACAGACGAGATTAGACAGGAGTCCCCGTGGACTATGATGTTTGCTGATGACATTGTGATCTGTAGCGATAGTAGGGAGCAGGTTGAGGAGACCCTGCAGAGGTGGAGATACAGTATGCTCTAGAGAGGAGAGGAATGAAGGTCAATAGGAACAAGACAGAATACATGTGTGTAAATGAGAGGGAGGTCAGTGGAATGGTGAGGATGCAGAGAGTAGAGTTGGCGAAGGTGGATGATTTTAAATACTTGGGATCAGTACAGAGTAATGGGGATTGTGGAAGAGAGGTGAAAAAGAGAGTGCAGGCAGGGTGGAAAAGAGTATCAGGAGTGATTTATGACAGACGGGTATCAGCAAGAGTGAAAGGGAAGGTCTACAGGACGGTAGTGAGACCAGCTATGTTATATGGGTTGCAGACGGTGGCACTGACCGGAAAGCAGGAGACAGAGCTGGAGCTAGCAGAGTTAAAGATCCTAAGATTTGCACTGGGTGTGACGAGGATGGACAGGATTAGAAATGAGTACATTAGAGGGTCAACTCAAGTTGGATGGTTGAGAGACAAAGTCAGAGAGATGAGATTGCATTGGTTTGGACATGTGCAGAGGAGAGATGCTGGGTATATTGGGAGAAGGATGCCAAGGATAGAGCTGCCAGGGAAGAGGAAAAGAGGAAGGCCCAAGTGAAGGTTTATGGATGTGGTGAGAGAGGACATGCAGGTGAAGGGTGTAACAGAACAAGATGTAGAGGACAGGAAGATATGGAAGAAGATGATCCGCTGTGGCAACCCCTAACCGGAGCAGCCGAAAGAAGAAGAAGAATGTTCTAATGAGAGAGACCCATGAGTTGTGGTATTGAAATGTATGGACGGACTCTTATTAAGTTTAGCTTTTTTGCTGCATAAATTGTTATTTATCTAATTAGTTCCACTGCCTTTCTGAATTAGCACAAATGTGACCTTTTAGTAAAAGCAAATATAACCATCCATTTTAAACTGAAAACATGATTTACTAATTTGTTTCTTAAAACCAGCCCCTCACTATATTACAGAGCTCTGTTCACAGTATTCGCTAAGCTTTTTACTGTTGAACGATGACAGAGATCGCTGTAAAACTATAAAAAGTAATCAATTGGAACACTTCAGAATGAGTTTATTCAAAGCAGTAGTGTTAATCTTAAAAGGAAAATATATCAAGCTTATTAAATAAAGCAAACTACTATTTGATGGTGACTGAATCAGCTGCAGGATACACTAACATTCAGTTTGGTTCAATTTAGAGTGACCAGTTAACCTCACACACACATCGCTGAAATGTGAGAAGGAGACTGGAGTTCACAGAGAAAACTTCTTTGGACCTGTGACAACGCTATTATATGAACTCATGCAATGTCATGTGAATGAGAAATAATGTTTGAAGGAGCATCAAAAAGTTTCAACCCAGAAAGTGACATTTCACACTGCTTACCTTATAAGTGGTTGAAGATTTGCTCCTAAAGTATTTCAGTTACAAATTCCTGTTACTTCTGGTTACTTGTTTACCTGTTTACTGAAAACCACAAAGTCAAGTATGGTACTAACACTAATTTGTAACTTTACAGGAAAGTCATTCTGACCTAGTTAAGATATCTGGACTGGTCCCTTTAAATGCTACAGCGTAGAGGTGGCGGGCCCTCGTCATGGACAACAGAAGATAATGTTGCGACCATAAGGTCAACTGTAATGGAGAGTCAAAGAGTGATGATGAATGGGATAGAAGAAACAATTGGGATTAGTTATGTGTCCGCTGAACCCATTCTTCATTTACACATGAGCAAGATCCATGTATGTTGAGTGCCCAGAATATTGACTCCTGAAATGAAGCTTCACCACATCCAGCGTTCCAAGGATTTCAAGCTATTGAATTAAGACTTTGAAAAACTTCCATAGCTGTCAATAAACCATGCGTACATTACTTTGGCCCAGTGTCAAAACAACAACTGAAACAATGGAAGTATAATGACTGTCCAGCACCAACAAAATTAAATGTCTAAGTCAGTATTACGGTGATTTGCATTTAGGATAAAAATGGAAGGAGAGCTGTCAACCATCCCACTTGTGCGTCTCGGTAGTGACCCCGCTTGTGCTGAATGGGTGACAAAGGTTGCTGTGTGAAAATGCAGACTATTATTTACCTTGCTGATGTGGTGTTTTTATAAGACATTTAGGCACTTGGTGCTTGACTATTACAAGCTGAAGTCCTCTCTTAAATTTTGTGTTGACATTACATATATCAGTTAGTAAGCTGGTAATAAATAAAGGAGCATTTTTCTTTATCTGTTCAGTAGAATCTCATAATGCCAGATGCCCAATTACTGACAAATGTTTCTTTTGTATTTCTAATTCACTGGCTTATCACAGATATTAATTCATCTAGACGTAAAGCATTGTGCTTTTTTCTTTTTTTAGGAGATGTATTCCATTGTGCCTCTGCTGCTTCACTCTGTGGATTAGGTGAGTTTAATGATCAATAGGTGGAAGTTTGCCATTTTCAAATTTTGTGTTACCATTTCTCTTTAAAATCCATATCTTTCTGAAAAGTGTAAAGAAAAAAAAGTGTCATCTCATTTTTCCAGGATTGTCTGAGAACTGCTTAAAGGCAGAAATGGGCTTGCTTGTTTTTTTATCATGGGTGTGTTTCTGAGAATTCCACTCAGCTGGTTTACCTGGGTCTTGTGACTTCTGTTATTCACTGTCTGTTGAAATCCGAGCATTCTGAAGTAGTCAGCTGTTTTGAGGAGATGAATGATTGGCTGGATGGAGTAAAGCAAGTGCTTACATGTCACATAGTCTTCTTACTTTTAGTAAAGGGTAGTTTAAATGGAGATAAGATATACACATAAGCCCACAACAAATTTTTCTAGGTGCCATTTTACTTTTTTCTGATATTTCTTTCAGTCATATGAAGTGTAAAAAATGGCCAGCATCCAGGTTGCAAATAGCTTAATTAATGCATACAGGGAAAATGGGCAGCAGCGATTCAAAAGTAGAGGTTTATGCAAACTCTCTGTCCTCAACACTGTATTACATTAGTTGTAGTTGGCCTTTCTCTTATATTGTGCCTTTTGAAGGCATGGGTGTCATGGTGGCACAGTAATTAGCACTAGTGCCACATGTTCAATGGAGTTTGCTTTCTTTTTCCAGGTCCACACACACTCTTGAGAAGTTTGCATATTTTATGCATGTGTGGATTTTCTTCAGGTCCTGTTTTTTCTTCCACATCTCAAACATTGTGCATATTAGACTCATTGATGTTTTGAAGTTGACCTACCTGTATGTCTGCCATCCAATCCAGGGCTGATTGATAACTTGCACCTGATACCACTAGAATATGTTCTAGGTTCTTGTAGGAGTAAGCTAGTTAACCAATCAAATAAATGGGGATCCTTACAAGCATTATCAAAAGACCATTAAGAATACTATGATGCAGACTTATTCAGCTCTATTTCTTGAGGGCCACAGTTCTTACCTACTTGTGCTGTAACCAATTTACACTTCACCTGCATCATGTTGTGCTCTGTCTCTAGGACTCACACCACAACCTTGTGATTCCCACTATGGTGACTTAGCTTGCTGGGCTATAGGAACATCCTGTTAACTCACACGGTAGCAGTAACTCTTCGGCTAGTGTGTCGATCATGGGTGTCAAACTCCGGTCTTGGAGGGCTGCAGTGGCTGCAGGTTTTCATTCTAACCATCTTCTTCATTAGTGACCAGTTTTTGCTGCTAATTAACTTCTTTTGCCTTAGTTTTAATTAACTTGACTCAGGCCCCTTAGTTGTCTCTTTTTCCTTAATTAGCAGCCAAACAATAACGAGACACAAAACAAGCCGCCACATGACCAGCTCACCTGTGCTCATCACACAATATCTTAATATAAAGAAAGGTGAAGGCCTCAGTATGGCTGATCTTTCAGGTCACCAACACATTTTGATGGTGATCTTAGTAAAAAACAGAAAATCAGCAGTTTTGGAAATGTCTGCTGTGGCAGAATGAGAATAGTAACAAGCCATGAAATTAAATAATGGCTTTAATTAACAGCAAGAATCAGCTCCTCATTAAGAGATTGGTTGCAGTGAAATTGGTTGGAGTTTGAATTCCTAGTTTAGCTGGTCATTTGTTAGCTCGTTTCTGTTTGGCTGTCAGTTAATGAAAAAAGGAATAAATTCAGAGGACTGAATCCTTAAAAACAAGGCTATTAAAATGATAGGAAAAGAAGTGAATTAGCAGTGAAAACTGGTCAACTGAGTAGGAAAAAGGTTAGAATGAAAACCTGCAGGCACTGTGGCCCTCCAGGCCCAGAGTTCGCCACCCCTGGTGTAGATGGTGACATCGCTGTCATGTAACAGTTAACTCTGCCAATGGCATGAAAGAACATACCACAACTCAATTGCTCTACTCAATTCACCCTACTGAATAACTGAATGAAAAGCACTACTTTTAAAATAGGAAGGTAGGAAATTTAGTTAAAGGATAAATTTGGTATTTTTCAAGTCAGAGTTATTTCTTCAAAGTCAATGTATATATTAATTCCACATACTAAGTTGTATTCTAGAGTGAAGCATTTTTTATACATTTAAAAAAAATACATAACCTGCTCTTGGATTTTATAATGGATGGAAAGGGTACTGCGGTCCCAAAGCAAAAACAAAAGCATTAAAACTTACTGAATACATACCCTTTTTCAAACCAAATGTGTTCAGAAGTATTGATCTATGTCTCGAGATTGCACATATATTGCAAAACAACATTTCCATATTGGTTTAGGAAGGAAAAAGCCAAACCCAAACCAAGTCAAGTTGGGGAGCATGCACTGGTACAGTGCATTGCCGCACCCACTACACAACGAAACAACTCCACACCCCGGTTGGCAACCCCCCAGGCAAACATGTGGTCCAGTCCCACCCTCCAGAAATGACCCTCTGCCACAGCCAGGTGTTATGTGGGCAACCCCTTGGTCTGGTCCAGCCACTCGGGCCCCCCACAATGAGGATCTTATGAGCTGGATCACCTTTGGGGAAATGCGCCACATGGCCGTAGTGCCGTAACTGACGCTCCCTCACAATGCAGGTAATGTGCCTCATTCGGGACTCCATGAGCAACCACTCATTCGACACAAAGTCAAACCAACGGTACCCAAGGATTTTCCGGAGAGACACAGTACCAAAGAAGTCCAGTCTTTGTCTCAGGTCACTGGATAGCGTCCATGCCTCACAACCATATAGGAAGACAGACATGGACCTTCATCCTTTTGCATAGATATCGGGAGTGCCACACACCCCTTTCCAGCAACCTCATGACCACCCATGCTCTCCCAATCCATCTACTGACTTTATAGGAAGAGTCAACAGAGACATGAATATCACTGCCAAGGTAAGTAAACCTCTGGACAAGGTCGACACTCTCTCCGGAAACACTGCTGATGGCTGTGCCCAAGAGGTCTTTAAAGGCCTGGATCTTGGTTTTTATCCTGGACACTCACAAGCCCAGGCAATCAGACTCCTAGTTCAGTCTCTCGAATGCCCCGATCAGAGCCTCCATTGATGTTGCGAAGATCACAGCATCGTTAGCAAAGTCAAGATCCATGAATCTTTCTTCACCAACAGATACCCACAGCTGCTGGACCCCATGACCCTGCCCAACACCCAGTCCATACAAGCATTGAACAGAGTAGGAGCAGAACTCACCCCTGACGAACCCCAGAATCAACTTGGAAAAACGCAGAGGTTCTGCCTCCATTCTGCACAGCACTCACAGTACCAGTGTACAGACCGGCTATGATATCCAGCAACCTCGAGGGAATCCCGCAAACCCTCTGGATGTCCCACAGGGCAGCTCGATCAACTGAGTTGAACGGTTTACGAAAATTGACAAAGGCTGCAAAGAAACTCTTCCGATATTCACGTTTGCGCTCCATGAGAACCCTCAGTACCAGGATGCGGTCGATGGTAGACTTCTTAGGCGTAAAACCAGACTGCTCCGGTCGCTGGTAGGAGAGCAAGTGATCACGGATCCTATTGAGGACGACCCTAGCAAGGACCTTACCTGGCACTGACAGCAGTGTTATCCCCCTGTAGTTGCTGCAATCCAGGCGATCACCCTTCCCTTTCCAGATAGGGACGACAAGTCCTGTTATCCAGTCAGTTGGAATGATGCCAGTCTCCCAAATGGAAGCAAAGATTACTCGCAATGCCAAGAGGACAGCCTTACCACCTGCCTGGAGAAGTTCACCCCGAATACCACAGATCCCTGCAGTCTTTCCTCCCCTCAGCTGGTTCACCACCTGTGCTATCTCAGTGAGATTGGGTGGTTCACAGCTAATTGGAGGATCAGCCTCAAGAACCGTGGACCCAGAGATATCCAACGTCCTAGCCGGAGGATCAGCTTTGAACAGCTGCTCAAAGTAGCCAGCCCAGCGGGTCACAACTGCAGGGTCATCCGTAAAGACCATTCTATCAGCCGCCCTGACTGTGACTGTCCAAGGAACAGATTTGGATATGCGTAAAACCAAACCACCGTTGTGGAATTCCACAATTTTAAAAGGATTTTAAAACTTTAAATTTTAAAAGCAAACTGGCTGTGCGTTTCACTTCACTGTTTATCTTCTGTTGAGGCAAAAGCTCATCCCAAGGGGTGCAGTCTTCTCCAGCATATCCTTTTCACCTCAAAAAGTAATCTCCAAGCCCTGGTATTGACTTTATTCAATGCTGATGCCCAGCATGTTTTCTGTTCTGCAGACAACTAGGCAATAATCACTAAAAAATAAAACTCATGCTTATGATCACTCAGAGTCTTTCACTATATGGGAGCTTATTTTGTTTTATCACAAATATATTGCCTAAATTGAAGTGACAGCTTTGGGGTTAAAGGGTCAGTGACATGGCTGCTTCACCACACTGTCAGCCTTTTCTATACAATGCATCTAATAATAAATAATAATACATTTTATTTATATAGCATTAAAAACAATATACAGTACAACCATATTTTGTTGGTACTGCATATGCAAAAATGTAAAAAACTAATTCAGTAAAAGTTGGATATGTATTGTTATTTCTGTTTTCTACACTGTAGTAACCGTAGTGTAATACCAATAGCAGACAATGAAAACTATACCATATATTAAATAGAACATAACATAATACTTACAACAAACAGACATCAGGCTCACTGATGCAGTTGAAAGTATGAGTACTTGGTGCTTTGACCTGTGGATAAAACTATCCCTGAATTGAGTTTATAGGGTTATTACTGTTATTTATAAAGAGTACAATAAATAATTACTTGCATGCGCTAAACAACAAGCAACATGTTGCTACTTTCTGGAACCACGATTAGGGAGTATAATTAATTACCTTACCTTAGAACTTACTGGTACTGAGTGCCAGTGGTTGTCCACTGCTTCCAGAATGGGGTGGTGAAAAAAGTAATTGCATGAATGGCTGAGGTCTTTATACCTGTTGCTTTTCTTACACAATAGTATATATGACTTGGACAGAAGGGAGCTGTGCACCAGTAACAGTCTGTGCTACCTTCATTCTGCTGCCTGCAGTGCTTTATGGTTCAGTGTCAGGCAGGTACCACACCAGGATAAAATGCCACTAGTAAGGATGGTGTCCACTATGCACCTGTGTGAGTAAATGAGCATAATTTATCCATCCATCCATTATCCAACCCGCTATATCCTAACTGCAGGGTCACGGGGGTCTGCTGGAGCCAATCCCAGCCAACACAGGGCGCAAGGCAGTAAACAAACCCTGGGCAGGGCGCCAGCCAACCGCAGTTCACACATGCACCAAAACACCAAGCACACACTAAGGACAATTTAGAATCGCCAATGCAGCTAACCTGCATGTCTTTGGACTGTGGGAGGAAACCGGAGTACTTGGAAGAAACCCACGCAGACACGGGGAGAACATGCAAACTCCACGCAGGGAGGACCCGGGTCTCCCAACTGTGAGGCAGCAGTGCTACCCACTGTGCCACCGTGCCGCCCTAAATAATGTATATGAAAACAAAAAGAAAATTACAATATTTTTTTAATTTTTATAAATATTAACAATGTTTTGTGTTTTCCATCTGTATCACAAAACTCAAACATTACAGATTTTAACTGATGTATTAATTTAACTTAGAAACTGCTTTCAAATTTTTACTCTTGCAATTGATTAAATAAACTTAGAAATCACTCATTTGCAATTGCATATAAAGTCAAATCACCTGAAAGAAGCAGGTGAAAATCACAATTAAAGGGCACTAGCAGTGATGCAGTTTAATATGTACATATTCTATGTATACAAATGTGCAAAATTATTTTTCTTAAACAGGCAGATAGCCTTTACACAAAAGGAGTAGCTGGGCCTAAAAGAGGTAATGGCATTTTATGCCAGTAATTAAGTGATAATAACCAGTTTAGCAGACTGTTTTACTCACATATTCTTTCATTCGTCTTTTTGCCTTATGTTTAAGTGCTTCTCTTTTCACTTTTGATGGAAATCAAATAAGATTAAACTAACCTCCTGGCTGTATACAGCAGATAACGCATACTGTGTTGTGTACCTGTTCGGTGTTTATAGTCCAACAACTGATGTATTGTTGTGATGACTCTGTGCAGCCCTGTTTCTTAACAGAGCAGTCACTGTCTACCTTTTAACTGCAGTACATCTGGAAGTGGTTTTTGCCACGAATATAACTTGCAATTAACATTGTGGTCAAAAAAATAATCAGTGTCTAGGTGTTTTATGTGATATCATATTGTGGAGTACCAGTGACTTAAACATTCTGTGCCGCATGCTTAACTAATTGAAAATGTAGGTGAACTTTTGATTCTCTTTACTTTTTTACAAACATTAAGTCTTTTTTAAAAAGAAGAAAAATATCGTTTTAACAAAAAGAGGACAGAGTATGCATATGGCCTGAATCAAGAAGAAAATGTGGCTTTGTGTGTGCACTTTGAAATCAAAACAAAATTCTAGAAGCTTTGATTTGTTTACCATGTATCTATTGCAGTTCAAAGTTTACAAATGCATTTCTCTGAGAGACAAAAAAAAAAAAACACCATCTATTTTGCAAATGTAAGTCTGACAAAAGCTGCTGTGGTTTCAAATTCTGGGTATATCGAAGACATCCTGTATGGCAAGGTGTTTTATCTCTTTGACCCTTTGACAATGAGTGGACGTCTAATCTACAGACTCATAATTGGCAACCAGATCTGCCAGTTCTTCTGGACCACATTGGTTTTAGTTAATCGAGATGAGGCATCAGTCAAGAAGGGGGAAAAGCAGAGACTGCAATAATGCAAAACTTGAAAGAAAATGGAAATTGCTCATTTTTTTAATAGATGAAATACTTTTAAGTTCACAGTATTTTTACAAAACACATTTGCACTATACTGTACAGTAATATTATAAACAAGATGCGGTAAAAAAGCAGCACTGAATGGAGAAACAGAATACAGCATGTATTCTAGGGGGTGGAGTGGTGGCTCTGAGGCTAAGGATCTGCGCTGGTATCCAGAAGGTTGCCGGTTCGAATCCTCGTCACTGCCAAAAGAGATCCTACTCTGCTGGGCCCTTGAGCAGGACCCTTAACCTGTAATTGCTCCGGGGGCGCTGTACAATGGCTGACCCTGCACTCTGACCCCAAGGGGTATGCGAAAACTAGCAAATTCCTAATACAAGAAATTGTATAAGGAAAAATAAAGAACAAAAAAAAAAAGTACAACAAAGTGGAGTATATGTAGATAAGTAATTGACTTGCAGGCAGGGTAGAGTGGTGTTCTTTGAGACAGGATAAAAGAACTCACTCTGGACAGATTGTGGCACATCATGCCAGTCTGGAAGGGGTATACTGTCAGGGGATGGTAGTGAGTTGGAAGTAATTACTTTTTGGGTTTGGCATAAAAGGAATGACAGAGGGGGTGTGCAACAGACTAAAAGAAGTCCACCTGATGGCAGTGTGGTGGTCCAGTAAAATGCTTGAGGACCTCTGTTTCTTACTGTGGAAAACAGGGTATGTGGAAGTCACCATGAATAACCTGGCCCTTTAAATGAGGATGCACAAGGATGCTAGGTGCCATTGGGGTGCTGGGGGGGTCTTTATGTCAGGTTTAAAGTTGGTCTTTGGCCAGAGAACCATTTAAATGTGGAGTCAGCAAACAAGTAGGCACAGGGTTTTAGGAGACATTTATCAGTGTGAGGTCAAAAGAGAGCACTTTATTGTACTTATTTGGCCTTTTCAATGTCATCAACGGTATGCAAAGACTGCACTGCCTATACTTTATAGAAAAGAAGTGGATGTGGAAAGCAAATTTCTTGTCCCACATTCTAAGTGTAACACATCAACTAGCCATCATTGGTTGTAACACATTCAGTCCATGGTAATGTTCCAACATCAACATAACTTGATCAACATAACAGTGACATCAAGTGCCACCACAATACACCAAGAAGAGAAAAAGAATCAAAAAGATTTAGTACCAAACAGATACATGATTTCAGCAATTATTAAAAATCAATATGGACAGCCTCAGCTGTATGTTATGGTAAAGTTGTGTATGTACAGGATTTCCTCATAGCTTTTCATCTACAGTCATGGAATTTGCCTTGTCACTTTTCTCTGTACTTTTTCTAGCACTGCTGTTTTTTTTGTAGCCCGGAGACTGAAACTGCACACAGTACTTTAGATGGAGCCTCACCAGTGCATTATACTGTACCTTCTTTTGAACTTTACTCTACCAATCACACTATATGTGACAAGTCCACTACAACTCCTCGGTCCTTCTCATGAGGGGTACCTTCAAGTTTTTAGACCTGTCATTATGTATTCAAGTCTAACATTTCTTCTTACTACGTGTTATACCTTACATTTATTTACATACCATTTCATTAGCCACAAATCTGTCCAACCCATAATCTGTCCATGATGCAACTGATTCTAGGTTGTCTGCCATTCCACCTAATTTAGTGTCATCTTCAAACTCAATCTAGTTTTTGGAGGGAGCTAACTGTATTTAATTTCCTTGCCCAAATTAAATATATTTTGTCCTTAAAGTCACATAGTCTTAATTCCCAAGTTAACACTGTATTCAAACCGGGAAGGGCAACTTTTGAGCATCATTATGACACTCTGAAAGGTACATATAATCGCTGATATTTTACAATTATAAGCATTCTTGAGTTAAAATATTGTAATATAATTCAGTCTCGGCTGTTTAACACAGCGTTTCTCAACCTTTAAGTATTTGCAACCCGAGTTTTCATAACAGTTTTAATCGCGCCCCCCTAACATTTTTTTGAAGCCCTAATAAAATTTATTCCTATATTTTTTGCTGCCGATACACGCTACAAGTTTAAAATTTCTCTACGAATAGCGAAATTACACCACATATGGCAACATTCACGCCCCTTTTTTGTTACTTCGCGCCCCACAGATTGAGAACCGCTGGTTTAACATATTGTGGCCTCGCTGACATGCTTGCATGGTTCCTTGGTAGGTGAAAGTAACTGTTTTGTCCTGAAGTATACAAACATTACATTTTAAACACTCCTTCATACATCCTTAGAGTGAACTTTTTGTTCCATTCAGGCTCAAGATAAGAATATCCATCACTCCATATCATCATCTTTACAGCTTTGGATAAAGTACACATTTGATTTCCTGTTAAATGCATAATGTTGTTTTTTGGCTTCTAAAACAATGACCTCACTTAGGATTAATGGAGTAGTGAGGCAGTCAATGTGGGTACAAGGTACAGAGGGGTCATGCATATGTCTTACTCAGTAATATGTTATAGCCAGTCAGCATTTCAATGGACAGTTGACCTTAGATGGACTGAGTCGGGCATCTTTTTTGGAGTGTATTGGCAGAAATTGAAGACATGCAGTTTAGGTGGATTGGTAATAGCAAATTGGCCCCGATGTGTGTGTTTTCACCCTGGTCCATGGATTGTTCCCGCTTTGTGCCCAGTGCTAGCTGGGATAGGCTCCATCTTTCCTGTGACCCTACATGGATAAGCGGTTTAGAAAATGGATGGATGAATGGTTCTTATTTTCACGACGTGGTAAAGGAATGCAGTACACACAGAGTCTGGATGGTATAGTCTAGAGCAGGGGTAGGCAACGTCGGTCCTGGAGTGCCACAGTATGTGCAGGTTTTTGTTCCAACCCAGTTCCTTAACGAGAACTCAATTATTGCTGATGAAGCACATATTGCTTAAGTGACATTTTAATGCTTCATTTTAGTGGTCTCGCTTGTTAAGGTTCTCCAACCTTAATTGCTTATTTCAATCTTAAACTGCTGCATTCAGTGTTTTAATTGCTCCTTATTAGCAATAAGATGTAAAAGACAAAGCAGCCAGCAGTTCTCCAGCTAGCTTTTTTCCAATTACATGTGTGTGTGTTCATCATGCACTGTTTGATTTAATAAAACACTTAATAGAAAAATGTGACAGACTGAAAATGATCTGTTTTAGGCTTCAAATCATTTGGATGATATCCTTGGAAAGGAAAAAAATCTACGATATAAAAGCCTTACATTGCACACACTAACAAGCCATAAAATTAAATAAGGTCTGAGATTGGCAATGATTGGTTTCTAATTAAGCAATTGGGTTGACTGAAAACCTGTAGCCACTGCGGCTCACCAGGACCGACATTGCCTACCCCTGTTTTACATCTTATTGCTAATAAGGAGCAATTAAAACACTGAATGCAGCAGTTTAAGATTGAAATAAGCAATTAAGGTTGGAGAACCTTAACAAGCGAGACCACTAAAATGAAGCATTAAAATGTCACTTAAGCAATATGTGCTTCATCAGCAATAATTGAGTTCTCGTTAAGGAACTGGGTTGGAACAAAAACCTGCACATACTGTGGCACTCCAGGACCGACGTTGCCTACCCCTGGTCTAGAGCAGGGGTGTCGAACTCCGGTCCTGGAGGGCCGCAATGGCTGCAGGTTTTCATTCTAACCACCTTCTTAATTAGTGACCTATTTTTGCTGCTAATTAACTTTTTTGCCTTAGTTTTAATTAACTCAACTCAGACCCCTTAGTTCTTTCTATTTCCTTAATTAGTAGCCAAACAATAATGAGACACAAAACGAGCAAACAGGTGACCAGCTAACCATATTATCTGAACATAAAGAAAGGTGAGGGTCTCAGTAAGGTTGATCTCTCAGGTCTATAATCAGAAATGGAAAATCAACAGTTTGGGAAATGTCTGCTGTAGTAGAATGAGAGCAGCAGCAAGCCGTGGAATTAAGTAATGGGTTTAATTAACAGCAAGAATTGGCTTCTCATTAAGAAATTGGTTGGAGTGAAATTGGTTGGAGTTTGAAGCCCCAGTTTAGCTGGTCATCTGTTAGCTCGTTTTACACCTCATTTCTGCTTGGCTGCCATTTAATGAAGAAAAGAATCAATTGAGAGGACTGAATCCTTAAAAACAGGGCTATTAAAATGAAGGGAAAATGAGTTAATTAGCAGTGAAAACTGGTCACTGATTAGGAAAAGGGTTAGAATGAAAACCTGCAGCCACTGCGGCCCTCCAGGCCCAGAGTTCAACACCTGTGTTCTAGAGGATGAACTGAGCAAAATGTCAGATTTGCCATTAATTGCCAAATTACAGGAACAGGAAAAGAGGATTATTAGAAGATATATAAATATGTAAATCAGACTAGATAATGTGTAGAAAGAGAGAAGCAATGTGTATGTAAATAGGAGTAAAAAAAAATGAAGCAACATAAAATGTCAGCATTATAACACTATCTCCTAAACACAAGGCATAGTACAGCAAAATACTGAAGTGTTATCTTAATATGGAAAATGATGGAAAGAAATTCAGTATTATTATAAAAATGTCTTTTAGGACAGATAAGAAAGTTGGGATTGGACAGTGGTTCTGCCTGCAGATTCACAACTCAGATAATTTGTAATTTATTTATTTAACTAAGCATGATACTTCTTGGGGCGGCACGGTGGCGCAGTGGGTAGCGCTGCTGCCTCGCAGTTGGGAGACCTGGGAACCCGGGTTCGCTTCCCGGGTCCTCCCTGCGTGGAGTTTGCATGTTCTCCCCGTGTCTGCGTGGGTTTCCTCCGGGCGCTCCGGTTTCCTCCCACAGTCCAAAGACATGCTGGTTAGGTGGATTGGCGATTCTAAATTGGCCCTAGTGTGTGCTTGGTGTGTGGGTGTGTTTGTGTGTGTCCTGCGGTGGATTGGCACCCTGCCCAGGATTGGTTCCTGCCTTGTGCCCTGTGTTGGCTGGGATTGGCTCCAGCAGACCCCCGTGACCCTGTAGTTAGGATTCAGCGGGTTGGAAAATGGATGGATGGATGGATGATACTTCTTACCAGTGTGTTTTTTTTCTTATTTCTTTGTATCAGTACAGAAATTACAAACCGGTTATGCTAAATTTGTACTGAACAGAACAAGTATTTAGATACATAATACAAATATTTAATTTATAATAAATGAAAATAAAAATAAAAGAAGAAAGGAAAAGGACAGACAAATAGACAATGAGATCAATTAAAGGTAAAATTGACCTGGCAGCTGTGAAACTGGTTGGAAAAAAAACTAGGAGCCACAGGCCCCCCAGGACTCAGTTTCAGAACCACTGGAAGTGGAAGTGGCTGCCAGCACCATGATAAACACAGACACAAGAGATCAGTGTTTGGAGTTGGGGGGAAGAAAGAAATTAACATTGGTTACAGTAGTTCAGTGAATATGAGTAAATCCAGTTCAAAATACTGGAGTATGAAATTATCATTAGGAGAGCAGAAAAAGGAAATTAAATAATGCCCAAGGTAAACAATTGTTTTGACACTCAGTTCATTTTAAGCTGATTCCAATGCAGTGCTTCTCTAGGTCACAATAGTGAGAAGAAGTCCTCAGGACAACAAAATTACAATGTTATTAAGTTTGAAATGGTACTTAAAAATATACAAATCCATATACAGTGCTATCTAGGTTTGATATGATAACAGGATACTCTCAAAGCATCCCACTGACCCACTCATGGCCGAACTAGAATCCACAATTCACCTGACGTGCACCCCTTTAAGAGGAAAACCAGCATAGACATGAGGAGACCATGCAGACTTCACACAGACTGACCAGGCACGATATTCAATCCCTGTATGCTAGATCCACGAGGCAGGATCTGTTGTTGGAATTAAAACGTAACATAAAAATGTGTAGGAAAAGGAAAAGGGCATATCATTATCCAATAATACGGATAAAAAAAAATTAAATCAGGGAGTTATTCTAAAAAAATGAGCAGGCAATAGGAAATGAGCTAAATAAATACTTAACTCGCGTTTTCACAGAAGAAGAAACAAAAGTACATTCTCAGGCAGAGGGGCTATAAAAGTGTTTCATTTTTTCAAACAGAACAATTGAATTTGCTTCATGCTCTTGCAGTGTTAGAGACAAACAAAAAACCCAGTTCTGATGGCATTTTACTAACAGTGCTGAAAGAAAATTAAAACATTACTTAAGAATTGTTAGTAAACCTATGGTACCTTTGATAAGCCTGGAAAGTTTTAAATGCGACCAATTTGCAAAAAGGGAGACAAAATGATTCCCAGTAATAATACGCCAATAAGCCTCCCCTTTATTTTTTACTGGAAATGATAGAAACTATATAGTAAGAAATAAAACCGAAACACACTTATGAATATTCCTCCTTCTGTAGCCAAAAAGGACCAAATATTCAAAAATCTGTTCAATGACATTGTGTACTGAAGACTGATCCTGAAACTAAAGGCTTTTAGTTTCAGGGATTAAAAAACAAACTGACTGGTCACTAGATCATGGACGGGAATATGGATAAAAGGAGAATGACACCTGTATGGTGAGATTATCAGCTGAGTCCCTCAGGCATCTACAGTGCATCCGGAAAGTATTCACAGCGCATCACTTTTTCCACATTTTGTTATGTTACAGCCTTATTCCAAAATGGATTAAATTCACGTTTTTCCTCAGAATTCTACACACAACACCCCATAATGACAACGTGAAAAAAGTTTACTTGAGGTTTTTGCAAATTTATTAAAAATAAAAAAACTGAGAAATTACATGTACATAACTATTCACAGCCTTTGCTCAATACTTTGTCGATGCACCTTTGGTAGCAATTACAGCCTCAAGTCTTTTTGAATATGATGCCACAAGCTTGGCACACCTATCCTGGCCAGTTTCGCCCATTCCTCTTTGCAGCACCACTCAAGCTCCATCAGGTTGAATGGGAAGCGTCGGTGCACAGCCATTTTAAGATCTCTCCAGAGAAGTTCAATCGGATTCAAGTCTGGACCACTCAAGGACATTCACAAAGTTGTCCAGAAGCCACTCCTTTGATATCTTGGCTGTGTGCTTAGGGTCGTTGTCCTGCTGAAAGATGAACCGTCGCCCCAGTCTGAAGTCAAGAGCGCTCTGGGGCAGGTTTTCTTCCAGGATGTCTCTGTACATTGCTGCAGTCATCTTTCCCTTTATCCTGACTAGTCTCCCAGTCCCTGCTGCTGAAAAACATCCCCACAGCATGATGCTGCCACCACCATGCTTCACTGTAGGGATGGTATTGGCCTGGTGATGAGCAGTGCCTGGTTTCCTCAAAACGTGACGCATGGCATTCACACCAAAGAGTTCAATCTTTGTCTCATCAGACCAGAGAATTTTCTCTCTCATGGTCTGAGAGTCCTTCAGGTGCCTTTTGGCAAACTCCAGGTGGGTTGCCATGTGCCTTTTACTAAGGAGTGGCTTCCGTCTGGCCAGTCTACCATACAGGCCTGATTGGTGGATTGCTACAGAGATGGTTGTCCTTCTGGAAGGTTCTCCTCTCTCCACAGAGGACCTCTGGAGCTCTGACAGGGTGACCATCGGGTTCACCCTGACTAAGGCCCATCTCCCCCGATCGCTCAGTTTAGATGGCTGGCCAGCTCTAGGAAGAGTCCTGGGGCCTCATGCATAACGCCGTGCGTAGAACTCACACTATAACATGGCGTAAGCACAAAAGCGGTAATGTGCGTACGCACAGAAAAATCCAGATGCAGGAATCTGTACGAACTTCCACGTTCTTCCGCTACATAAATCCCGATCAGCGTGAAAAGTAACGCATGTGCACGCGCCTTCTGTCCCGCCCCAACTCCTCCCAGAATTACGTCTCTTTGAATATGCAAAGCAATATAAATAGCCCTTAAGCTCAGCCTTCTGTGAAAAGACAATGGGAAAAGCATGGGGGAAAATATAAGAATTTCAGCGAATACCAAATGAAGGCAAAGGAAAAACGTACTATTTGTTGGTTTAAACAGTGGTATAATCAACAAAATGAAGTTGATCAAGTGACAGAGTGTCGGAGAAACTCGAAAGCTCAAGTTCACAAAGTCGCACAGTGCCCGAAATAAAAATGAAATCACATATCAAAGTCTCCGTGAAAAGGCAAGTCGTAGCCCACCGTCTGAGTGTCATATGAAAGCTTATTAGGGTACAGCCAAAAAAAATAGGCACACAGTGGGGAAAAAAGCACGAAATGTCAATTTTAATCTCGAAAATTCCACTTTAATCACGTAGTTTATGATGTTCTACTTTAATGGCAAAATAAACTTCATCTTAAAATCATTTAATTTACTAGTTTCTAAAATCCCATTGTAACTAAAGTAGCACATTAAATGCTTTGTTCTGTATTTGATCTTCTATGTGTGTGAATCACTACCTGCTTCTTAAACGGGTTTTCTCTTTCTCCGACAGGACACAGAATCCATTACATTCGTGATATTACAGCTCTCTGAATAATTAAAATACTGAGATGTATACGTGATATCTTTTTCATGATGATAGGAGTTAAAAAGCATGTTATTAAACATGGGAACACGGTGGCGCAGTGCTTGTTCATGTCTCACGCAAGAGGCTTGCTGTGCCATGCGCGAACTTCGATGAAATAATTTATTGCAGCAGTACTGTCTCTTTCAAATGTACTAACCTCCAATTCCTGTCCTTACTTTTCTTTCTCCAAATACCCAATCGCCACACAATCAGCTCTGTAATAGACGTGAAGCCATCTGTAAGCTTAGAATGCTGATTCTTCAAAACTTGTAAGGAACATTGAAATATCTTCGTAGTACATGTTTAATTATTCTATTCGTCTATCCTTCCAGTGTCGCGTCAGCACCAGCAAGAATACAACGCAATGCACGAACAATCCATGAACTAGCTAGCGCTGCGGCACCGTGTCCTCACATGTTTAATTATTAACAATACAGATTATTTAAATGAAGTTTTATCTGTATAATATAATCAACATATTTTGCTGCATTTCATCTTAAAAATGATATCGTCATCATATGTAAATACGCACTTTATAAAGTGGCGCAGGTTGTGCAATATTATAACTGTATCCAAAGTTTACAGTGAGGCGATTGTACTTATAAGTCCAAACAGTTCTACAAGGAGTACTTGATGGACTGATTTAGTGCGTTTATAGTTCTTGGGATGAAACTTTTTCTAAACCGCGAAGTCCATACAGGAAAAGTCTCTGAAACGTTTTGCCGTGACTGAGTCAGCGTCTGCTTCATGCTGTATACCGATAATTCTCTTTCCGATCAGCTGCTGCTGTGATTCCCCACTCAGATACAGTGATATAAATACTCTGAGTGGTGCAGTGAGAGTGATATGGAAAAAGATGATTTGCTGTGGCAACCCTTAACGGGAGCAGCTGAAAGAAGAAGAAGATGCAGTGAGAGTAACAACACTAAAGCAGTTATGATATTTGGAATACTATGGCTATTCCCTGGACCATTATATTGCTGCAGGTTAATTACAATCAGATGCATTACACTAATAAACAATATGCAGTTAGTTTCAGTGTATTTATAAAGCTGCGTCAGGAATGTGGAGCTAAGAAAGAAAGGGTGACCACACAGGAACAGCAGCACAGCTTTGACACTGGGTGCCTCCAGTCTGCAAAACCGAGCGGAGAAATTGCGTACGCCAAGGTATGAGGTACCGTGGAAAAGTGCGTGGCTTTACCCCAAGTTTAGGTTTTATACATCGCGATTTGAGCGTGGAAACGTTCGTACGCAACATTTCTGTGCGTATGCACTGTTTATACATGAGGCCCCCGGTGATCTCGAACTTCTTCCACTTACGGATGATGGAGGCCACTGTGCTCATTGGGACCTTCAAAGCAGCAGAAATTTTTCTGCAACCTTCCCCAGATTTGCGCCTCGAGACAATCCTGTCTCGGAGGTCTACAGACAATTCCTTTGACTTCATGTTTGGTTTGTGCTCTGACATGAACTGTCAACTGTGGGACCTTATATAGACAGGTGTGTGCCTTTCCAAATCATGTCGAATCAACTGAATTTACCAAAGGTGGACTCCAATTAAGCTGCAGAAACATCTCAAGGATGATCAGGGGAAACACGATGCACCTGAGCTCAATTTTGAGGTTCATGGCATGTGAATACTTATGTACATGTGCTTTCTCAGTTTTTTTATTTTTAATAAATTTGCAAAAATCTCAAGTAAACTTTTTTCACGTTGTCATTATGGGGTGTTATGTGTAGAATTCTGAGGAAAAAAATGAATTTAATCCATTTTGGAATAAGGCTGTAACATAACGAAATGTGGAAAAAGTGATGCACTGTGAACACTTTCCGGATGCACTGTATGTTTGGACCTTCACTTTTTCTATAAATAACATGGACAAACTTACAAAATTCTTCCATGACACCAATGTTTGTGGGATGACAAATAATGATGCAGCAAAAACATTCATAAAAATGTAGACAACTTCCAAACTGGGCAAATAAGTGAAAAGCACATTTCAGTATACAGTATGTGAGTGCAAAATGCTACATGCAATGAAAACAACATAAAGATGGATAATGTTGACCTGTGTAATGTGATTTAAGGGTTTACCTTGATGCAATATTTTCTTACTTCAGGGAAAATGCAGAAGCAATTAAAACATTGAATCAAAGGAAATGTATGATGTCACTGTTACAAATGTTGTCTGTGTGTTCAAGATGAGAGCCTGGAAGGTTTGTGGGTAATATTTAAAGAACTGCCAAGTCATAGAGATGAAGTGAACACCCGACAGCTTGCAAAAAAAAAAAAAAAAAAAAAAACCCAGTTGAGACTTTGGAACAAGTTAGCTATTATTTGACCAAACAAACCTGATGGATTTTGTAAAACTTGTTTTTTGTTTGTATGCAGAGCTTGAAGAAGAGCAACGCTAGAAGGACTGAGGGGCAGCTGTAAAGGTCTGAAGCAGATCAATGCCTTTGTCAAAATGCAGCAGGAGGGCTGTGAACATGTACACATAAGCAGCTCCGTCTTCACGTGTGAGTCCTGTACAATTCTATAGCTGATTCAGCTATTCTTCATGACAATCAGCTAACAACAGATGGGTTTCTAATCTTAGTAATCTAAGCTGTATTCAGTATTAACATGTGCAGAGCACCATCTATCGGAATGTATTTTGTAATGCATACAATAATAAAATGCACTGCATTTGTCATTCCAACAAATGGCACATCACAAAGATTCACCTTTATAAAATATATGTCTGTGCATCTGTGTTCATCCTCATGCTTTATCTCTTTCACTCTTTCTACAGATGGTGCATCACAAACATTTGTAGTAATAAACTGCATTGCATTTGTCTTTCCAACAGATGGGACATCACAAACATTTGTAGTAATATATTTTAATACTACAAGTGTTTGTGATGCACCATTTGTTGGAATGACAAATGCGATGCATTTTATTATTGCATGCATTACAAATACATCCCAAAAGATGGTGCACTGCAAAAATAATAATAATGCTGAGGTCTACATTGATTACTTAAATTTTAACCTGACTTAGATGGGTAGCACAGCCAGTTTGTAGTAATAAAACACACTGCATGTGTCATTCCAACAGATGGCACATCACAAATATCAGTACTGCTTCTACGGATCCCATAGTAAATGGCATACAACAGAGACATAGCAACCAGATGGACACACAGACACCTGTCCTTTTATTAAGATGGATTTATTCATCTTCTGTGTAAATATTACACTTAACCAAGATTTTATTACCATATGTAAAAACACAAAAAGTTAAAGGTTTGTTACATGTGTGCAGTTCATACCATGGTGCCATACTCGCTTATACAGGGGCCAGTTTAGTGTCTTCAGTTAACATCTTTAAGATTTATGAAGAAACAAACGAGTACTTAAAGAAAAAACTCCTGTCCAAGGTATTCCCTTCTACACAGATGGTGGCAGGGCTGGAATCCTAAAGCTTGGAGCTGGTGGCAGCGCTAAACTTTGTTTTACATAAGCATACAGAATGGAAATTCTTACCCACAAAACTTAAGAGTGTTTCAGGGAGCAAAAGTAGAAAGGATCGATGGACTTGCACAACACTGCAGAGAGTCACTTTCATACATGTTCAGCAATTCTTGAAGACGCTGATGTCCTCTGCCCCACAGCATAATTCTCATCAGCATACTGAGGCAGGCACACCAGTATTGCCTGTTTCAGGTGTGTGGCACCAGACAGTGGACGGATGTCTGTACGCCTCTTTAGGATACAGAAACAAATTAATAATGTGTAGCGACCAGTCTGAAGATGACACTGTAGGGTAGATGCAGAAGTTTAACATAAACAGTGAACCTCTGACCAGTGGAATGCCTGACGTTTAATTACAGCTTACAATATTTTCACATAAAATTGTGAAAATTGTTATTTTATTTTTATTTATCTTTTATTTTTTGTAATTGGAACACAGGCAGGAGAAGTAACTAACACAGTGTCAACAATGGGATTTGAACTCACAACCTCAGGATTTTGAGGTCCAAAGCATTAACTGCTATGCCACACTGCCTACCACGTTTACTCAGTCTCTTGCTATTTTAGGGTCTTCCTTCTTATTCTTGCAGTTCTAATTCTGAAGCAACCTTGAATAAACTGACCTTTATCTGATATCTCACAGTCAAAGCAATCTTACAAGTTAAGATCTTCACTGTGCTCTGTAATATGGCAAGAACAACCATGTAACTCTTTAGTCTATGACCACTAGGCCTTGTTTCATTCATGTTCTCAATCGAGCAGGTTTTAAGATCTGAACTTTTCAAATGTCACAAAGCCAACTGAATCAACCATTCAACTGTTAACCCTTCGATTACTGAAAGTCAGTAGGACATGTCAGATGGGATTGTTTGCAAAACAGAGCTTTGGAGCTCACTGAAGCAATGCTCATTACTTCTTGGTAATTTCTAATCATGTGCATCTCAGCAAAATTCTGTTAAATCCACTTAAAGCAAAGAAATAAAATAATGTGGTTTTTTTTTTTTTACAGCTCAAAGCAGTAGACATCCTCTGTAAAGCTGAAGTCATCATCAGTCTTAGGCTTAGTCCACACTGAAAGCCCTGTTACAATACACTATTTCTGCAGGGATTACCAGTTGCAGACTTCATTTACATAATTTTAACAAGCCACGGGCAGTCACAGCACATTCCCACAGACCCCAGTTGTATAGTTTAACATCCCCAGCATCTCCATCAGACTTGTCCGTGACTTACCATAACTAAATCAAACAGGTTTGTCCATGCAAGAGCTGACAAGCAGAAAGTGTCCAACTGGAAATGCAATACATGGGCTGTAGCCATGAGGAGTAATGAACATGGGGGTGTTGGACTGCACAAACAGAAGAAAGGCTCATCTTTCTGATGTGTGTTGTTTGTTGACAGAATGGAAAAAGGTAAAAAATAAAGATTAAGGCTGAACTGACCAAACCAGTGTTGTCAGGCACCACGTGGCGATCTTACATGAGACTTTGAAAATTTGAAACTGTACTGGAAGGTGTCATGTACTCACATAATTTGTCATCCCCGCCATTTCTAACTTTGCAATCAGACATCCTCAAGTTGACAAGATTAGCAATTACAGTCATCAAGTTTGACATCTCCTCGGACTAGAAGCCGTGTAATGTGCCGTCAGCAATTTTCATTTCATACGTTTTTCATCCACACACTTGTTTCTAGATTGTCACTGAAAAGTCAAATACATGTAAATCTTTCCTATTGCACATGCTCAGTTTGTCAACTAAGAGCATGCAACGTAAATGAAAATACTCAAACTATGACTACCACCCAAAGAAAACTTTAAATTCAACTTTCTGGATACATGAGTATTAAGTAGCCAAAACAATGGAAAAAATAGAATGGCAGTACTGCCAAAATAAATCCACTGAAACATCTGAGCATTCAATACATGATACAAGTCATCTGAAGCAGACAAGACTGTTCCCACAGTGAAGAAGACTTCACAAATGGACAACAGAAAAAAACTGAAGTCAGTGCCTGTTCACAACAGTCATGGCATATTTCCCAACCACACTGAAGTGGTTTTTAATTGTATGCTTGGAATGCCCAGTTAGAACTCTGTCTGGACCATCCTAGTAAATCAGAGTGGGTATTAATGGACTCTTGGGAGTACCGGACAAAAGCATCTTTTTGGAACTGGTTCAACTCTTTCTTCTAAAAGAGCTTCTCATGTATCTTTGAGAAAACTGGGGGGAAAAGAGCCTGAATGGGTCCCTCTTCAAGACCTCAACAGTGGTGGCTATGGATAATAAATAGGCATCGGGCACCAAACACCTAGTGGCCCTAGCGAGGCAGCATCCCTAGGACCCACTGGTGGATACCAATGAAAAAGGGAAAACTGTTAGTTTACAAATAAAGAGTTTTAGTAGAAAGTTCCCAAGAGGAGAAATAGGAGTACTGCTAGGACGTGAAGTTCGCAGGCTCACTGATGGGTGAAGTGAAAGCCCATGCCTGAAAGGAATTTGGGGAGGCCATGGAGAAAGCTTTATTAGTGTACTCAGGGAAAAACAATGCTGCTTAGGTTGTGCTTTGTAAGGGCAGGCGAAATGTTGACTTTGACTGCAGATATGCTTGAGAGATCAAACACTTTGTGGAATCTCTAAATATGGTGCATACATCCTTCACGAAGGAGACAGTGCCAAAAAGCATTGAGGAAAGAAGTCACTGTGGTGGATTAAAAGCTCAAGGTCTCTTGTGTGGAAGACAGCTGATCAGAAATACTAATAGCTCCACACTCCTTATAGGTTTTTTGGTTAACATGCCTCTTCAGTAACATGTGGAATGTGAAGATTGTAGACTAGTATCCCAGTTTTGATGCACAATTTTTAAAAAGAATTATAACACAGTGGATTGAAATACAAACTCCAGGTGACAGTATACCAACTCAGGTGAAACAATGGTCATAGACAAGTAGAACAGCTGACCTTACCAACAAAAGATAGTTAAGAATTTAAAGCTACAGTAAAATTAGAAATATTTCCAAATGTTGTATAAATGTAAACATCATACTGCTGTGGTTTTCTGAATGCAGAGTTAAGTGAAGAGAAAAAAAGACCAGATCATGAGATAAAGTATTATCACTGATTGTGAATCTGGTTGGAACAAAAACCTGCTGCCACAAGGGGTCCCCTGGACTAAGTTTGAGAACTTTCTTTAATAAAACCACAAGTGTTTAGAAGGTTTGCCCCTTTTGGTTGAGATATTTTGAAACAATGGGCTTTCACATTTCTTCTGGCAGAAATAAATAAATACTTTCTCACAGTATAACACAGCATAATAGAGAAAACAAAAAGCGTAAATGCTATACCATACTATTTCTGGGAGTCCACATCATGGAAGATCTGTCCTGGGGTGTGAACACAGCTGAGCTAGCGAAGAAGGCTCAGCAGAGACTTTAGTTCATAACATCCCCCAAAAACTGCTGGTCTCCTTCTATCATTGCTCTATCAAGAGTATCTTGTGCTACTGCCTCTGCGTGTGGTTTTCCAGCTGCACAACAGCACAGAGGAAAACACCTCAGCGGATCATAAAGACTGCCCAGCAGATCATCGGCTGTTCTTTACCCTCTCTGGATGAACTGCACAGCTCTCGCTGCCTCAGGAAAGCAGAAAACATCTTAAAAGACTCGTCACACCCCGCTCATGACATGTTACAACTGTTGCCATTAGGCAACAGATCTTCCTCCACATGGCTAGGAGTCTGGTGGCCAAGGGGCGCTAGTTTCATCTGTGGCACATTGACCCGGACCGGCCTATATGAGGACAGCTTCAGGACTTAGTGGACAGGACTCAAAGCTGGTTCCGCAGGGGCACCTTTGAGTGTATTGTGGAGAAGCTCACTATTGACGCAGTCCTGTAAGGGACAGACTAGGACCTTTGTGATGAGATGCTCTGGAACAACGTCCACTCAACTTTGCTCTGGCTGAATTTCTCTAACAATGATTCTCTAGGTCTTACTAAGGAATCCATTGGTTTTCAAACTTGCTTGTTAAGTACCAAGATGTCATTACCCTTGAGATAAACATAAAGAAAGCAGAAGTTGGCACACCTCTAAATATCTGAGTACCAAAATCAGCAGTAAATTTAAAACAATGACCTGTGCTTGTAAACATAAATAAAACTTCACTAACTTGTTTTATTAAGGAAATTAAACTCTTTCATAGCAGACAATAACATACTCAAGATGATCTGAAAATCAGTACTCCATGTGCAGGGCAAATATTCAGTAAGGAGCAGAAGTGCTGGTTAAAGGTGGGCAAACTGCCAGGGTTAGTTCTCACTCACTCTGTCTGAAATGAGGTTTTAGTCATTTGTGCATACATCAAATTCTTAAGGTCCAAATCAAAGGATTTAGAGTCTCAACTGTACATCAAAAGTTGAGGAAGTGATCAGGGAGTTTGAGATCAATTCAATTTTCTACATTTTTAATGATATTGCCTACAGCTATGTCTTCATTTCATGGACATACATACCAAGTAAATATTACGTGGGGGACAAAAACCTTGTATTGATTGATTTATAACTGCTCTTACCCATTGTGACGTGATATACATTTGAAAGGAACACTTGTTTGAAGACAGCAGATGTCAGATGTGGAGATGTCAGCTCTCCACAACTGCAAGTGAGCTATAGGCCTAGAAGCAAATTACTCTTATTAAATGTGTTCCTTTATCTACATTGACTTAAGATAGAAGATGAAAATCCATGTTGGCTTGCCATTGAGATGCCAAGGTTTAAGACGCACCATTAGTTTTCAAACTAAATGTACCTACCAAGCATGCCTGCTGCCATCAATGCCATTTCTAACCCATGGTGCTACGTACTCTCTTTAAGCATTCATAACAGCAGGAATGCCTCACTCATGTCTTCTCATGTCCTACATCTTAGGAGATTGTTACTCTGTTCATGAAGGAATAAGAAATGCTGAGGAGGAATCTAGACAGAAACCCATAGCTTTCAAGGTAACTGGACAAATTAGAACACCTGGCCTGGTGAGATATTTGATGGTACAAACTTTTCAGACTGAAATTCCTGCTGAACTTATTTCATTAAGCTGACTGTAGACTTGGCAGGTTATAAAATCAGGCCTTGTGGAGGACAAATAGTGCCTGCTATGGCGGAGATGGGAACTCGATAGCATATTATTTTAATAGCTATGGGTGTAGGAATGATCAAGTCCCCAGAGTCCTTGCTGAGTAATTTGAGAAGTGGAGAATAGAGGTAAATAAAGGGAGCGGAAACAAAAAACCCACAATAATGATGCCAAACAAAGTGGACTAAATAGGTTTACAGTATGCTATGGACTGGAGATTAAGAGCTGATCTGGACAGGAAGTGTGTGTTCTTGGATATCATTATTAAAAACCTACCATGAGGAAAAACAGTCATTATTTGGTGCTTTGGGAAACAATATGTAAAGAAGAGGAGAGGAAAACATACAGGTACTCGGGGCTTCAGGTAGAATGCAGGAGAAAGTTTTGGACAGCAACAACATTTATATAGCACATTTTCAAACAAATCATGTAGCTCAAAGTGCTACAAGATCTCAAAGAGAAATTTAAAAGAAAAGAAAAACAAATTGGCAATAATATTAAAGAATAACAAATAAAAAAAACATCTATACGATCTTAAAAAACAGAAATATCAAATAGAACTGTAGCATCCTTATATACAATTGTGATGATGCAGGTCTCTACAGATGAGTCTGGTGATAAGGTCAGATGGCCGGGAGGACATAAAAAACAAAAACTCCAGTTAGGCTGGAGGGAAAAACAAAATATGCAGGGGCTCCAAGCCCAAAAGACCACCCATCCCCACTACCTAACAAATGTTTTTAATTTATTCCCCTTTGTTTCCAGGTTTCATATAAGAGGACAACATGGCTCTTCCCAGTAGAAGTTGGACGCAGGGGTTTTCCTTCAAACTCCATGTAAAAGATGCTCTATAGCCTTGTTACTATTGGTGAAGCAAAAAGGAAAGTGTTATGGCAGCAACTGTAAAAAAAAAAAAAAAACCATCAAACTGACTGTGGATCAACAAGAAGCAGCAGCCTGGAAGCCAAGCACCAGAATGTAGTGGCTAATCATCACTATGAAATGCACGCTCTGGGAAAACTCTGCACGCAAGGGGTCAGAACATCTAGTGATGGATGGAGCTCAGCTGAAGTTGCTGGTGGCTTGTAAGAGCCACAGCTGTATTTGTCACTTAGAGACACCTGATCTATGACCAGATGTTTGTTTGTGTACACTAAAAACTGAATTCAACTAATTGGAATGCTGAAGCACCTGTTTTAACCCTGGATGGGATGTGCAAAAGTGTATTGAGGGGGAATCTTCTCATCTCATTTTATGCACATTGGCTTGCAAGAAATCCACTGCAGAGAAACATTGTCTCATTGAAGCTAATGCAATTAAACATTTTCAGAGTCATCGTTTTGCCGTGAGTTTGGCAAAATCACTGAAATGTTCACGTACATCACCAAATTCCACAAAATGCACTGAAGTCAATGGAGAAGGAGGAACTGAACTAATTCTTTGAGTGGATTGCAGTGTCCCTGACAGCTAGGAAAGCATCTGCCGACTACGCTGGACTGATTATTATGGCCCAAAATGTGATCTGAGGTGTGAGGAAGCATTGCTAACCACTGCATCACCGTGCCTCCAAATAAACAAAAGGTGCAGACAGGATGGTAACAACAAATTACAAGAAACAAACACAAACTAGTAATAAGTAAAAAAATAAATAAATAAATAAATTCATGGACAAATTTGCCAGTACCCCCTCCACGAAAAAAGGTGACCCCATAATTGTCTCTGGTATAATTTGAAACTGATAAAAGTAATTGGCACCCATCATTGTTTATTCTGTATTTAAAAAAAAAAATCAGACTTTACTTTAAAGTTTTGATTGAAAAGACTACTTAAAATAGTAACACAAATGGCATAGATAAAAATGATAGGACTCTTAACCTAATACAGGTGGAATCCCATTGTAACGAAATTCATGGGACCATAAAAATATTTCGTTATAACGGAAATTTCGTTATGATGAATATGAGGAAAATACGTTTAGTATTGTGATTGGGGTCGCCCGCGATTCGTCATCTCTAACTGCTCTGCTGCATCTTACTGTGTAATGTGCTTGTCTCACAATGTTTAGAACATTTAACACTCAACCTGGACTAACCTTTCTGTCTCTCACGCAGCAAACTCTGTGACCCAAGCTTGACAATACCTATATAAAGAAACAGCTTTTAGCTTCTGTTATATTAATTATTTATTTATCTGCCATCACTGCAAATTACATGGGGTAAATAGCACAAAAAAATAACATTTTTGGGTTGAGTATTCTAAGATGGCCATCTAAGATGTTCTGTTCAGGTGATACCATACACAGAAGATCATGCTTGTTGAAGATGAACTAGTTTAACAGATTAGTGTATGATGACCTCAATAAACAGAATCAGAGCTAGCTGGAAAATTGAGAAGACCAAGGCAATAATTTCATAACATGAATGGGAGCAAGTTCAAGTTTATCATCATGTACATAATACAGGGTGGCACAGGGAAATGGGAAATTTTCAATTGATGTACAGTGCACAAAAAAAACACATTACAAAATACATTTAATGATGAAATGTATTGTACAGGATATGCATTTAATGATGGTAATCAATATTCATTTTCTGTTTTGAAGAAAACATCATGAAAGTGTTGTCCATTTCTCTGTACTCATTCTGACAGCCTGTTGTGTAAATTCTGCATTGCTCGACATAACATGTCATCAGGAATGCCAGCGATTTCCTCTTCAATCCTCATTTTTAGTTCAGCAATGGTTGCAGGATGTGTGCGGTACACTTGGCTTTTAAGATGTCCCCACAGAAAAGAAAAAAAAAAAAAAAATCACAAACAGAGAGATCTGAGGCTCTCGGAGGCCATGGAATGTCACCGTTGCATGAAATGACGCACCTTCCAAACAATCGTCGAATAGCTGCCATCGATTGTCGGGCAGTATGTGAAGTGGCTCCACCTGGGGACTTCCTTTATAAGGCTGAACCCCTTGCTTTGAAATTACGCACCCATGTTGTTATCGCATGAGCGGACGGGACACAATCATGATGTTCTAACTGGTAATGATGCTGAAATTCCCTTTGCGCAGCAGTCACACTGTCACCATTCTTATAGAAGGCTTTCACAGCGAATGCTTGTTGTGCACCACTCCACTGCTCCATTATAACTAATGGCAAGGGGTTCTAAACGAGGTCGCACTGGTCCCAAATAACTGTCGATGCCCAGGGGTTGTCAACACCTACTTCCAAAATGTTCCATTTCCCTGTGCCACCCTGTAAAAGGAAATTTTTACTTACATGTCTTGTCAGTTCTGACAATAATACAAATACCAACAAAAAGCCATGCACACAAAAACATACATATAATGAAATATTCATGTATGACAGAAAAGTAATCTTTAACAGTACCAGCAAAGAGCTAAAGTAAATCACAGAAAAATGTGTTGCATTACCTTATAGTATCCATTGGGAGAACATGGGTCTTAATCTTCACTTTTTCATTTTGTGGTGCATTCCACTCCTGTTCCTTCAGGTCCAAGATCTTCACAACTGGCTCATTTCATTCATTTTGGTAGCTCTCTGCTGCTTTTAACGTTAGTCAGGCCTGCAAGTCTGTAAGCCTTAACCCAACTACCCTTGGAGACTAAGGGTTATAATTTGTACCCTTGGGGGAGAAACCAAGATAATTTGACAACTTCTACAGAAATCAATGGATCCTCAGCCAGGAATTCATTTGGTGCCCAAGTGCCACTTGCCAAGCTTCCACTTAAGATGCAACTTAAATAATTTGGTACTGTAGCCAAACAGATGTTTTATACATTATATATTACAACAGATGAAATGTCACCATATTTTCAGTTTTGTGCTAATTAGCTCTCAAAACATACAGTCATATGAAAATGTTTGGGAACCCCTCTCAGCCTGCATAATAATTTACTCTACTTTCAAAAAAAAAAATAACAGTGGTATGTCTTTCATTCATCTGAGTACTGCGGTGTTTTCCGAACAAAGATTTTTAGTGAAGCAGTATTTAGTTGTATGAATGTAGCAGTAGAGGCGTTTATCGACCTCTTGAACCCTCAGGTACCACTCCAAACACCAGGTAAAAGTACAATTATTATTTATTGTACAATAATTACGTGCACAAAGCACCCTCCATTCCACACTACTCATATAAATCAATAAACCAATTACAAATACTCTCTCCTCCGCTCCCAGACACTTAGCCACTCTACCTCCCAGCTCAGCTCAGTGTCTGGGCTTTCCCAGAGTCCTTTTATACTCCCTGACCCGGAGGTGTTCCTGCCCAACAGTCCACAAGTCCTTATTACTTCCGGGTCAGGGTAAAAGTCCTTTTCTTCAACCTGGAAGTACGTCATTTCTCCTGTTCACGTGACCAGGAAGTACTTCCAGGTTATAGGGCACATAAGAGTCCACGAGCCTCCCTACAGCGACTCCCGGTGGTCCCCAAGTTATCCAGCAGGGCTGTGTATAAAAACTACAAAGTCCATGAGGCCCTGCTGGAATTCGGGGCACGTCCATGCTGTCGGGAGAGCTCCTCCTGGCGGCCTGGGGGTGAGGGCCGGAATATGTAGCCGGCCATCCATCACAATGAAATTAAATCAAATTTGAAAAATTAGCTGTGCAAAAATGTGGGTCCCCTTGTAATTTTTCTGATTTCAATGCATGTAACTGCTCAATACTGATTACTTGCAACACCAAATTGGTTGGATTAGCTCGTTAAGCCTTGAACTTCATAGACAGGTGTGTCCAATCATGAGAAAAGGTATTTAAGGTGGTCAATTGCAAGTTGGGCTTCCCTTTGACTCTCCTCTGAAGAGTGACAGCATGGGATCCTCAAAGCAACTCTCAAAAGATCTGAAAACAAAGATTGTTTAGTCTCCTGGTTTAGGGGAAGGCTACAAAAAGCTATCTCAGTGGTTTAAACTGTCAGTTTCAACTGTGAGGAATGTAATCAGGAAATGGAAGGCCACAGGCACAGTTGCTGTTAAACCAGGTCTGGCAGGCCAAGAAAAATACAAGAGCGGCATATGCACAGGATTGTGAGAATGGTTACAGACCTCCCACAGATCACCTCCAAAGACCTGCAAGAACATGTTGCTGCAGATGGTGTATCTGTACATCGTTCTACAATTCAGCGCAATTTGCACAAAGAACATCTGTATGGCAGGGTGATGAGAAAGAAGCCCTTTCTGCACTCACACCACAAACAGAGTCGCTTGTTGTATGCAAATGCTAATTTAGACAAGCCAGATTCATTTTGGAACAAAGTGCTTTGGGACTGATGAGACAAAAATTGAGTTATTTGGTCATAACAAAAAGGACTTTGTATGGCGGAAGAAGAACACCGCATTCCAAGAAAAACACCTGCTACCTACTGTCAAATTTGGTGGAGGTTCCATCATGCTGTGGGGCTGTGTGGCGAGTTCAGGGACTGGGGCCCTTGTTAAAGTCGAGGGTCGGATGAATTCAACCCAATATCAACAAATTCTTCAGGATAATGTTAAGTATCAGTCACAAAGTTGAAGTTACGCAGGGGTTGGATATTCCAACAAGACAATGACCCAAAACACAGTTCTAAATCTACAAAGACATTCATGCAGAGGGAGAAGTACAATGTTCTGGAATGGCCGTCACAGTCCCCTGACTTGAATACAGTATCATCGAAAATCTATGGGATGATTTGAAGCAGGCTGTCCATGCTCGGCAGCTATCAAATTTAACTGAAGTGGAGAGATTTTGTATGGAAGAATGGTCAACAATACCTCCATCTAGAATCCAGACACTCATCAAAGGCAATAGGAGGCGTCTAGAGGCTGTTATATTTGCAAAAGAAGGCTCAACTAAGTATTGATGTAATATCTCTGTTGGGGTGCCCAAATTTATGCACCTGTCTAATTTTGTTATGATGCATATTGCATATTTTCTAGTAATCCAATAAACTTAATGTCACTGCTGAAATACTACTGTTTCCATAAGGCATGTCATATATTAAAAGGAAGTTGCTACTTTGAAAGCACAGCCAATGATAAACAAAAATCCAAAGAATTAAGAGGGGTTCCCAAACTTTTTCATATGACTGTAACCTTGGAAGAATACTGCAATGGTCACTTTCGCTTCTGTCAGTATCCAGCTTAATTAAACTTGTCAACCAGACAATGTGGGCTTGGAGTTGCTCCCACATTACTGGTTATTCTTAAAAACTACATTTACAAATGGCACCCACACTACTTCTTTTCCAGAGTGCATTAGTGATGTAACAATAGGGAGATGTGTAATTCAATTATTTAGTCAGTTTTAGATCAGGCTTGATCTCTCCTGTCAGCATTCTGGATTTATTTGTTAGCCAGTGTGGCCATTGTTTTCCTAAAATTGAGGCTTCATTTACTATGAACCAAATATGTTACTGTGGCCCAGAAGTGCAAGAAGCTAAAAATTAAAAGATATGACACAGAAAATTGTTGAGTAAAGAAAAGAAAGATGTGTTCTTAGGTGTCATGGCTAAGTGCTGCCTGCCAGTTGCAAAAGCGGGACCTTTGGGTTACAAACATGTTGTCTTGTCGGAGCCATACAGAGTGGAGTCCCTCTGTCCTGTGGGTGAGCAGCTTGTAAGCTGCAGCGTATTTCTAGTTTTGTCTGTGCGACATCAGGCTGGCTCTGTCACAGCCCCCATGACTGGGTGTGCCTTGATGGTTACAACAATCACAAGCCCTTAATTGTGCCCTCTTACCATATAAGATTAGTTTGGCAGTTTTGACGTCAAAGCTGTTTCATATAATCAAAAGTAGAGTAATTTTTTTCGTTTTTACATGGATGTCTTTCACATTGTTTGCCATTGTACACCATTAAGTTCTATTATATCAAACGTTTTTCTCTTGTTCTACATGAAAACATGAGATTTAATTTTTTTCTTGGATATCACTACAAATTTTCTGGTGCCATATTCCTTTAAGCAAATGGAGACTAAGACTAATTTTTAAAATTGTGAAGGGAATTGGTACAGTGGACTCCAGCTCTTACTTTAAAATAAATGCACAGGAATACAGCAGCTTGTTAAAGTATAATTTCACATAAGTGTTCTTCACACAGAGAACCATAAACAAATTGAATAAGTTACTAAGCAGTGTGTCACAGTGGAAAGGGCTTTAGGGACCTTAAAAACTCAACATGATGTTATTTTGGTGAAATGAGGAGGATGTGATCGGCAAACTGCTGTGGCGAATGTCCTGTTCTCGTTAAAATTCTTCAATTGCTCTAGTCAATTCTAATAGAAATAAATGCGTGAATTAACTTCTCTTTATACTTCATATTTAGAAACATTTTTAAGCTGGAAAAAACAGACTTAAGATACTGGCGTAATGTTTAAAAAAAAACAGATAGGTTGTCAAAAAAGAACAACAAAGTTGTATGTTGATTCTGTAAAGCTAAATGTTTACCCCTACGAGTAACAGGACATTGTTGTGGTCAGCATTATTCCCTAAATAGATCACACTTGTTTTTTCCTGTATCATCAATGCACTCTTAATTCACGGGTACAATGTAGTAATGACATTAGTGGAGAAAGATTGTTTGGCTGCAAAGAAAGGTATAGCTGAGTATCATCAGCATGGGAATAAAAATGAATGTTATATTTTCTAATAACATAACAAGTGAAAACAGCAACAGTCCAAGTACTGAGCCCTGTGGAACACCACATTTAAATTTGGAGTATAATGAAAGGGTACTGTCAATACATTTCTGTACATGCTGAAACTGACTTGATAAATATGAACTAAACCATTCAAAGACAGCACCTGAGAGCCCAATGCAGTTATCAAGTCTCTTTAACAGAACAGGATAGTCAATAGTTAAGCTGCACTTAAACAACAGAACTGCTACCATATCTCCTTCATCAGATTATATTAAAATGTCATTTACAACACAATATAAATGCACTGGTTAGGCCTCACCTGAAGCACAGTATGTAGTTTTGGTCTGCAGGCAACAAAAAGGTCCAGAGAAGAGCGACTAGGCTGATTCCAGGGCTACACGGGATGAGATAAAGAAAAAAATCAGTTTAAGGAAAAGAAGATTAAGAGGAGACATCATTGAAGTGATTAAAATTATGAAGACAATTAGCACAGTGGATTGAGGCTGTAATTTTAGATTGAGTTCAGCAAGAACACGGGGACACAGCTGGGAACTTGTTAAGGCAAAGTTTCGTACAAACATTAGGAAGTTTTTCTTTCTACAGAGAACCATAAACACTTGGAATAAGATACCAGTATGGTAGACAGTATACTTTAGGGACTTTCAAAAACTAGACTTGATGTTATTTATTTTGGAAGAATTAAGTCGATAGGCCTTGCAAGCTTTGTTGTGCTGAAAGGCCTGTATTCATCTAGATCAGGGGTGCCCAATATGTCGATCGCAATCAACCAATAGATCAGAAAGGTAGTGCGGGTAGATTGCGTTGCATTCAAAAAAAATTTTTTTAAATGTTAGTCTATCATATATCCTCCCTTATGGCATTTGCCACTTGATTGACATACAGGGTGGCCAGCCTGAGATCTCTTTTCTTCTAACACACTGGTCATCTCACACGCGCGAGCTACTGCAACACTCAGGCTGTGATCTAGTTAACCTTCCAATTTATATTGACTAAAAAAGGGATTTAAAAAAAAAAGTTATTCGGGTGGTGGGGGGCCTGGGGGAGATGTATGGGCTGGATGTGGAATTGGAAGAGGATTTTTTTTCTCTCACAATGTCACAATCGAAGTGCGTTTGTCTGATCTGTCAATCTATCTTTGCTATTCCAAAGAAGGAAAATGTGGAAAGACACTTTCGAACTGTTCATAAAAACTACGAAACTGACTTCCTTCCGAAAAGCGATCTGAGAAGGAGAAAGGAGATGGAACTAAAATCACAGTTAATCGGACAGCCGTCATTTTTCACTCAGTTGAATTCAAAAGCAAAGGCAGACACACCGAAGCATCGTTCCAGGTGAGCCACTCGATCATTAAGCATAAGAAGTCCTTCCAAGATGGAGAGATGATAAAAGAGGCCTTCGTTGAGGCAGATGGCTAGGGAGACATTCCTGCTGAGATTTCAAGACCCCTGGCCGGAGAAAAAGGAGTTTCTCCTTGTCATTAAACATGCAGAATACAAGCAACTTAATAACGATCAATGGCCACTAGACTTGGCATTTTTTTTTTCCAATCTGACCAACATGTTGAATGAGCTTAATTTACAGCTGCAAGGAAAAGAGAAAACCATGGTCAATATGATTAGCTCAGTTAATGCTTTCAAACATCTGTCCTCAAAGCTGCAGCGCCGTGATTTGGGGAACATCCAAAACGTCGCGTCAGAGCTGGAGACGCAATGGAAGGCGTGTGCGCAACTTGACAGCATACACTACACAGAGCAGATTGAAAATTGTCTGTCAGACTTTGACAGATGGTTTCAAGACTCAGCTTTACTTGAGCCAATCACTACATTTAAGTGCTATCCATTTAGGGAAGATGTTGAGGGTGATTCACCCTCATCAAAAATTGCAACACTGTTTCACCTAAAGCTCCTCTACAGTGGAGGATGAGATTTTGACACTACAGGATGACATTCAGCTGAAGTCTGGGGCTCTTAGACAGTTTTGGAACTTACTCACAGAGGAAAAGTACCCAAACATGAGGAAATGTGCTACCTCCTTGACTGCATTATTCGGCTCTACTTATTTATGTGAGTCAGCCTTTTCCCACATTAAGATTATTAAATCCAAATTTAGTGACCATAAATGTATTGAATTGTTTTTGTGCCATAAGGGTTATTCAGTTATACAAGGAACAACAACATATATTTTATGTATAAAGTATACTCATATATATATATATATATATATATATATATATATTATATATACAGTATATTATATAGCATTTTTAATGTAGGTAGATCATTTCGAAATGGTCATTTAAAAAGTAGCTCGCAAGCCAAAAAAGTGTGGGCACCCCTGATCTAGATTGTTCCAATGTTCTAAAGTAAGTGTGGTTTGTGTATTGTGACCAGAGTGAAAGCCACACTGGAACTTCTCAAGTAAACTCTAATGTGTAAGGTGAGAGGTTATCTTTGAAATAGGTGCATCTCAATAAATTAGAATATCATCGAAAGGTTAATTTATTTCAGTAATTCAATTGAAAACGTGAGCCATATATTATACAGATTCATTACACAAAGAGCGATATATATTTCATGCATGCTTTTCATTTTGATGATTATGGCAAATGAAATCCCAAAATTCAGTATCTCAGAAAATTAGAATATTGTGAAAAAGTTCAATATTGTAGACTCCTGGTGTCCCATTCCATTCAGCTAATGAACCCAAAACACCTGCAAAGGTGTCCTGAGCCTTTAAATGGTCTCTCAGTCTGGCTCAGTAGGCCACACAGTCATGGAGAAGACTGCTGACTTGACAGTTGTCCAGAAGATAGTCGCTGACACCCTCCACAAGAAACAAAGGTCACTGCTAAAGAAGCTGGCTGTTCACAGGATGTTGTATCCAAGCATATTAATGCAAAGTTGAGTGGAAGGAAAAAATGGAGAAAAAGGAGCACAAGCGACAGGGATAACCGCAGCCTTGAGAGGATTGTGAAGCACAGCTCATTCAAGAATTTGGGGGAGATTCACAAGGAGTGGACTGCTGCTGGAGTCAGTGCTTCAACAGCCACCACACAGACGTATCCGGGACGTGGACTACAACCGTCACAGCATTCCTTGTGTCAAACCAATCCTGAACGTCAGAAGCGTCTTACCTGGGCCAAGGAGAAAACGGACTGGACTGTCTCAGTGGTCCAAAGTCCTCTTTTCAGATGAAAGTAAATTTTGCATTTCATCTGGAAATCAAGGTCCCAGAGTCTGGAGTAAGAGTGGAGAGGCCCAGAATCCAAGTTGCTTGAGGTCCAGTGTGAAGTTTCCACAGTCAGTGATGATATGGGGAGCCATGTCATCTGCTGGTGTTGGTCCAACGTGTTTTATCAAGTCCAAAGTCAGCGCAAATTTTAGAGCACTTCATGCTTCCCTCTGCTGACAAGCTTTATGGAGATGCTGATTTCATTTTCCAGCAGAACTTGGCACCTGCCCACATTGCCAAAAGTACCAATACCTGGTTTAATGACCATGGTATCAGTGTGCTTGATTGGCCAGCAAACTCGCCTGACCGTACTGTCAAGAGGAAGGTGAGAGACACCAGATCCAACAATGCAGATGAGCTGAAGGCCACTATCAAAGCATCCTGGGCTTCCATAACACCTCAGCAGTGCCACAGGCTGATCGCCTCCATGCCACACAGCATTGATGCAGTAATTCATACTAAAGGAGCCCCAACCAAGTATTAAGTGTGTACATGGATATACTTTTCAGTAGGCCAACATTTCTGTATTAAAATCTTTTTTTATTGGTCTTATGTAATATTCTAATTTTCTGAGATACTGAATTTTGAGTTTTCATTACCTGTAAGCCATAATCAGCAAAATTAAAAGAAATAAAACGCTTGAAATATAATCACTCTGTGAGTAGTCTATACAAGTTTCACTTTTTGAATTGAATTACTGAATTGAATTGCCGAAATAAATTAACTTCTCGATGATATTCTAATTTATTGAGATAATTAGCAAACATGTTTGGGTCTTTTATGAATTGACATATTAACATTTTGTCATCTGCGGTGGGTTGGCACCCTGCCCGGGATTGGTTCCTGCCTTGTGCCCTGTGTTGGCTAGGATTGGCTCCAGTAGAACCCCGTGACCCTGTGTTTGGATTCAGCGGGTTGGAAAATGGATGGATGGACATTTTGTCATTATTAATTATATTTTGGGTTCTTTTTTTAAACTGTAGTCTTTATACTTTAAGTGCTTTAGATATTATCTGAGTCAATAATAATTTATTAATAATATTAAGAATATGTGTTGCAATAACAGCTATCGAGTTTTTCCCTATTTTCATTGGGACTTGTTTTGCACAGAGGTTCAGAGCTTATATTTTTCATATTAGCGACTCTTCTGGCCAGTGCAATTTTCTATGCTGTTGTGTGGCGGGCTGGTGACATCACTTCAAAAGAGGCCAATCAAATCAACAAGCTAATTAAAAGGGCAAGCTCAGTTATAGGACTCACTCGGGACACCCTGGAGGTCGAAGCAAAGTAGAGAATGAAAACAAAACTGAGTGCCATTATGACCAATGCTGCACATCCTCTCTCTGACTAACACAGAGGACTTCAAGGCAACAAATTATTCAGCAGATGTGTGTCAAGAAATGTTACTGTGGGGCTCCTTTTATACATCTGCATAAAACCTCACTGTGACAGCCAAGTCAGAACTTTTCTTTCTTTTGAATTTTTTGTTTTTAGTCATTCTTTATCTATTTCTGTATTTATTTATTTAAAGAGCTTCTGTAGAAAGCTAAATTTCCCCCTCGGGACAAAAAGTTCTAGCTATCTGTCTGTCTAAACAGTACATGAGAATGATTTTGTTCTTACCAATGAATATGGAATAGAAATAAGAGTCAGAATCCAAGCAGGCCAGGATGGGTGTCTATTTCACTACCATTTAAAGCTGTTTAGGAGACCTGTAATCTTGCTGCTCTCCACCTACGCATTGGTTTGTGGCACTTTAAGAGTACATGTATTTTCATTAGTCGTGGGCGAGTTCCTATGTGCTTTAATCACCTTTGTTTTATGAGGGTCTACTGAACATATGGCCTCTTTCAAAGTTGCATGATGTCAGCTCATTTATATTGTTCCCAATAATTAATTTGGAGTTTTATAAAATATCCACAAAATTCTTACTGAGTGTATCTAAGATTTTATTGGTATGGGTTGGAAAAGGTTAAATGCGACTAAGTAGTGATCAGAGACCACTTTATTTAGTGGTGTAATACTTAAACTTTGAATCTCACAAGTAAAAATTAGAACTAAGGTATGATTGGGATAACTTGGGCAAAAAAACCAAACATAATTAATGTAGCAAAACCCTCCAGAGTGGAGCCAGCAAGTAAGACATTTCCTACTGGTGAACATTAAAATTCCCCATCAATACTATATGATCAGAATTTGTAGCCAAGTCAAGAAAAGGGCTGCCAAATTTAGTCTCTGATGGTCTGTAAATTAGTATTGCAGTTGTGTTACACTCTCTTTGAACATCTAACAAAATCAACTACACTTTATAACTTACCGGGCACAGCAAGCCACTGAGAAGCAAATGCTGCTCTTTTTCATTTTTTCCAAGCTCTTCCATGCAGGTTGGTTTGCTGCCCATAGTGTCTAACAGTGCCACATTTTAAGGCTGCTAACTTCTTGCATTTATCTGTTTCAGCTCCTTAATAATAATAATACATTTTATTTATATAGCGCATTTCCCATGCTCAAGGCACTTCACAGAGTTTAAGAACGGCAGGGTATACAGTATATAGCATTGTACTAAACCAGATAAATAAATAGAGTAAGATAGTGAATTCAGAGAAAAGCCTAACAGACAACATAATTGATGGTCTCGCACACACACACAGGTTACATGAGCATCTTGACAGAGAGGTAAACTGAGAGAAGGGTAATAAAGTCAAGTAGAGCTAAAAGCCTTCCTGAACAGATGAGTTTTGAGTTGTTTTTTATAAGAATTCATGGAGTCAGCTGACCTGATTAATTTCGGTAGGTCATTCCAGAGGCTGGGCGCTATACAGCTGAAGGCCCTGTCACCCATGGAGTGTAGATTAGTGTGAGGCACAACAAGATTACCAGAATCAGAGGACCTTAGTGGGCGGACAGGCACACAGTGATGGAGGAGGTCACTGATGTAGTTTGGTGCGAGGTTATTTAAGGCTTTGTAGGTTACTAGTAGGATTTTATATTCGATTCTGTAAAACACAGGGAGCCAGTGAAGACGGAGCAGGATGGGTGTGATGTGCTCGCTGCTGCTGGTCCGAGTAAGGACTCTTGCAGCTGAGTTTTGAATAAGCTGGAGCTGTGATAGAAGATTAGAAGGGGCACCTGCCAGTAGGGAATTACAATAATAGATGCGGGATGTGATAAAAGCATGGACAAGTTTCTCAGCATTAGAGAAGGAGAGGAAGGAGCGAACACGGGATATGTTACGGAGGTGAAAGTAAGAATGTTTCTTAATGCGATTTATGTGGGCGGAATAAGAGAGGGAGGAATCAAAAATGACACCAAGATTTTTTACAGTAGAGGCAGGTCTGATGAGATCACTGCCAAGATAGACTGGGAAGGAGTTCATTTTATTAAGTTGCACTTTAGTCCCAATTTGCAGGAGTTCAGTTTTGTTCCAATTTAATTTAAAAAAAGTTCTGCTCCATCCAGGTATTAATGTCATTGAGGCAAGTTGTGAGCTGAGAAAACTTCTTTTAACATTGAAATAGAGTTGAGTATCATCTGCATAAAAATGATAACCCAGTCCAAAGCTATGAATAATATGGCCAAGGGGAAGCATATAAATACAGAAGAGAAGAGGACCGAGGACAGAGCCCTGTGGAACACCTTGTATGACTGGCGCTGAGCTGGATCTGCTGTTGCCAAGACTAACAAACTTTTGCCTATCACTCAGATAGGACTTGAACCACTGCCAGAGATACCCAGCATGTTCTCCATTCTGGACAGTAGAATGTCATGTCTGACCGGAGTGTCAAATGCCACACTGAGGTCTAATAGAATTAATAGGAAGCATTTTAAGATGGAAAATCTTTTATCTGTGGCACCTCTGCAAGAGAACCACCTCTTTCAACCCTCGCAAACATATCCAGTTTTTAATACCTGGAAAAGTTTTGGGATTAAAATGCTCAGAGATCTTTATATAGACAACATATTTACATCTTTTGAACAATTACGTTCAAAATTCAACCTCCCAGCTACACATTTCTTTCACTATCTTCAAATTAGAAATTTTGTTAAACAGAAATTGCTCGATTTCCCCCACCTCACACCCTCCACAATGCTGGAAAAAATACTGCTCAATTTCGGAATTAAACACCATTTCCGCATTATATAAAATCTTATTAGAGTCCCTACCTTTCAAAGATCCAAGAGGACATTGGGAAGAAGATCTCTTAATCAATATATCAAAAAAGGATCGGAAGGTAGCAAAGCAGAGAATTCACTTGAGTTCCATATGCGCAATGCATAGAATTATTCAACTAAAAATTATATATCGAGCTCATCTGTTTCGCTTAAAACTGTCCAAAATGTTTCCAGGGCAAGATCCAACCTGCGAACGCTGCAACCAAGCTCCTGCCTCACTGGGTCACGTTTTGGGCCTGCACCTAATTAACATCATTTTGGACCAAAATTTTTAAGTGCCTTTCAGACAGCCTTGGTATCACAATCCCTCCTAACCCACTAACAGCTGTGTTTGGTGTTCTTCCAGACGGACTTGAAGTGGAGAAGGACAAGCAAACGGTGATTGCATTCACTACACTTTTGGCACGCAGACTTATTCTGTTAAATTGGAAGAATCCTAACTCTCCTCTGATAAGTCAGTGGGAAACCGATGTTTTATATTATTTGAAATTGGAAAAAATCAAATTCTCAGTTAGAGGATCTGTACAGAATTTTTTCAAAACCTGGCAGGATTTAATCAATATTATTTTAGAATAAGAGAAATAACTATTACCACATTTAATTCCCTTCTCCATCTCTTATTTACATAGATATTTATTTCTCCCTTTCTTTAGTTTATTGTTGCCTTATTAAGAAGCCTAAACAATTCTCCTTCGGCTAAGCTCTCCTTCTCAGGGGTGTGGTTTGATTTGTCTTCAATTTTGTTGGGTTATAAATTGATCTCTTTGTATGGAATGATTACAATAAAAATTAATAAAGAATTAATAGGCTGGTTTGTCCATAGTCTGCTGCCATAAGCAAATCATTGGTTACCTCTAGCAGAGCAGTTTCACAGCTGTGCCGCGCCCTGAAATCAGACTGAAAGGGTTCCGTCAAGTTATTAGAGGTCAAGTAATTGGTGAGTTGGGAAGCTACAACACGCTCAAGAACTTTTGACAGGAAAGGTAAGTGGGAAATAGGTTGTAAATTGTTAAGATTGTCAGCATCAAGACCAGACTATTTTCACATTGGGGTTACAGAAGCGATTTTAAAAGCGAGCGGCACAGAGCCAGTGTCAAGAGATGAGTTTATTATTGTTGTAACAGTTGGGATTATGGCATGAAGGCAGGATTTAAGTAGTGTGGTGGGGATGGGGTCCAGTACACAAGTAGTCGGCCTCATCTTACAAAGCAGAATTTCTCACAGACTTCAGTAGAAGAGGTAGTTGGGCAAGATGCGGGTTCGAGTAATTTATTAACTACAGAGAACAAAACCCTTGGGTTATCGTGGCCACTTTCTATTATTCTGCCATAATGGGTGTTCTTGGCAGAAGTTAGTGCTTCTCTGTAAGCTCTTTGGTGGTCAGAGAAAGCCTGGATGTGCAGAGTGAGGCCAGACTTACGCAACATTCTCTCAAGGCGTCGGCCAGCTGCTTTCATAGATCACAATTCTGAATTATACCAAGGAACTGAACGTTTAAAGGAAACCTCCTTATGTTTTATCTAATGCTGAATAAAGGGCTGAGTTATTGTGGTCAACAAGACTATCTAGTGTTGACGGAATAGGTGCAGACAGTAAAAGAACAGAAATGGATCCAGAAAGGATAGAGGGGCAGATATTTTTAAGGTTTCTGTAAGAAATTTGTTGTTTACAGATAAGAGAGGGGAGAGGTAATGAGACAGTGAAAAATACTGCTTTATGGTCAGAGAGTCCCAAATCAGTGCTATAAGTGTTGGCAACAGATAATCCAGATGTGCAGATCAGATCCAATATATGACCGCCAGAGTGGGTGGAAAATCAACATGTTGTGTCAAGTCAAAACAGTCCAGTAAGGATAGGAATTCATTTCTCAGTTTAGCTGTGGGGATGTCAATATGGATGTTGAAATCACCAAGAAGAATGACTCTCTGGGAAAAGGAACTTAAGTGGGTTAATAGTTCAGTCAGATCAGATAAGAAGGATGTATTGTATTTTGGAGGACGATAAAGAACAATGAGTAAGACAGGACCTGATTCCGTTATTAGTTTAAGAGCCAGACACTCGAAAGACAATGGACAGTCAATTGGGATTCGTTAGATATTTAACTCCACTCTGACAATTACTGTAAGTCCTCAACCTTGTCTTGACCTAAGAGGCTCTGTGAGGAAAGTGAAATCAGGTGGTGTCACCCCGTGAGAGACGTAAATTCATTCAGTTTTTGCCAAGTCTCAGTTAAACACAGAATATCAAGTTTGGTGTCAATGATGAATTCTGACAGCACCAATGCTTTGCCATTAAGAGATCTCGAATTAAACAGTGCAATATTAGTTAATGAGGCTTCTTTTTGCACAGAGCCGTGGCCAGAATTTATTTTCACATACTGTAAATTTGGCACACTAACACTTCTATTTCCAAGGCCATGAGTAGGACGGCTTATTCCTGAGCAAATGCTGCCTGTGATCTTTTTATTCGCAGCCCGGCAGTGGCGGTGACCTGACCCGTGATGTACATTTTTCAGGCGCCGCAAAATACCATTGTCTTTTAGGATATTCCAGTCACACCATTTGCTCTGGACAAACTGTTTAATATGAAGAAGTTTGTCACGAGAGTATTTTAGCATGATACTGAGCAATACTTATCTGATAGCAGTGGAGAAGCAGCACAGTGGAGCCGGTGAGACGGGTGGTTGCGGTGGAGCAGATGAGTGGCGATAGATCGATAGATAGATAGATAGATAGATAGATAGATAGATAGATAGATAGATAGAAAAGCAAAGCAAAGCAAAGCAATAGAAAACATAGCAGGAAGAGGTAGCAGGATTTGGAGGTTCCAATATACAGCCACAAACAAGTAACGCTGGGTATTACAGGCTTGATTACCCCAAAGCCACAAGCCAGGTGGTGTGAACATCAGATCAGTTCTTAGTCATAAAACACAATAAAATGAATTAGGAGCAGACCAGCATAGAAACTATAATCAAGGAGACAGATCATCCCAGGCTCCTAGATCGTCAGGTACAAAGAAATGTTCGTAGGTCTCATTCCATGGTCCACAGATTCAGTTGATCCCAGTCAAGGTAAAGTCTGTAAAAATTAATCCAAATCCATACAATTCGAGTCAGCTGCATCCACAAACTATACGTACAATAAAGAAATAAAACATGCATAAAAAAGTGCAGGATTAAGGCGAATTTTACGAAAAGTGTTAACAGGGAGGAGCATCCCCTCCTCTGTTACTTGTCCTTGCCCTTGCATTCTAGTGCTTGAAAAGTTTTTAAAAACCTGGGAGAACTTTGCAACACCCCACCTCAACACTGAAGTAGACACGACCTTTACTATATAAAGAAAAGGTATCATCATTAGACTTGTCTATCAGCACTGTATTGTCTTGATCACCCCACATTCAGCAATATGAAAACCTAAACCTGTATCACTTTATCCCTACCGTCATTACTAGAAATTGCAAAGTTCACTCACATCACCTGTGTGCAAGCTAAGAACCACAGTGACTGTTCACATGCCACGGCACATTGGACAGTTTGTTCCTTTCACTTACAAAGAAATGTAATTTAAGGCAAAAAAGGTAGCAAAAAAGCATGTAAACAATTTATTATAAAAAAGGGTGCTACTCTATACACTTTATGAAAGTATTAAGGGCAAAGCATTCCATGACATGCCTAAAGAACAGTATATATAAATAAACAAAATGTTCTGTGCAAAGTAATTACTGTACATATTTAAATAAAACTCTTCCCTTTTTCCCTTCCCTTGAGTACCTTGGAAATGTGGCCAAAAAACAAATTTAGACAGTTTAAAAGAAAAATATCACAATTTATATTGACACGTATAAAAATTTTTTAAATGGTTTGATTTATATGTATACTTTACATAAAATGTATAATGTATTAAATATTTGTTTCAATAAACAATAGCAAAAATAGGAAACTGATAAAATAATTAAAAACAACTGTAATTTCTGCAAAGCACAGAAAGCGGTTCCGTAAACACCCTAATTGTTTAAAAACATAAGAGCAGTACGTGGATGGGACAGGAGAGAACTTTAATGTTAAAAGATGGTTGACTGGCCCAGCAAACCATCACAATTAAAAGGCACTCGCATGTGTCTCACATACAGAACAGCAATTAGAACTGCTCTGCCTTTTTTGTTTCTGTTCCTTTTGGTAACTTGCATTTCTCACTAAACACGCATTACCAAACATGAATTTAATACTCCATTTACTAACAGATCAAACATGTGCCTGGACCATTTTTGTTTTAAAAAGCACACCCAGAGAAAAGAAGTACAAGTATCAAAACTGGCAGTGTTTGTTTAGCATTGCATTCAAGTACTGTATATAAAGAGAACTGCTGTAAGATTTCCTTCATTAAAACAGGGTGTAGTAGAAACAGAAAATAAATATTACAGTTAAAAAAAAAAAAGCTGAAGTTATAGGAGGGCACAAAACGTATGAAATAAGTTAATTCCCTTGAAAACTCCACAAAGGTTTAACATTTGCTGTTAAAAAAATTACAAGTTAAAATCATTGAATTCCACTGAGATTGCACTTGATCTTTTCATCTATGTTCATAAAAATTATCGGGACACAACTGAACTAATGGAATTATAGGATGTGCCTCCATTGCAGTTTGAGGAGTACGATTCTTGTCCATACACTTCAGGGCTAACTTTGAAAACAGTCGATGATTTTAAGAGAAAGTCTGCTGCATCCCTGCGTCCCAGCTCTCTTAATTTTAACATAAAAGCACCGACTGTGCTGTCAGGACTAGTGCTCCACTCCTCAATCAGAATACTTGTAGGACTGAGATGGAACTTGTTGTCCCGCTGAGTTCCATTGCCTGTGCTGTACTTTGCAACAAGATCAGTCAGACCTAAATTCATAGCCAAGAGGCACCAGTCTTTGCCCATTGCGTCCTGTGGGTCCAAAAGGCGACTAAGTTTTCGTCTAGCCAAAAGGCTAATGTCCGATATATGTATATCCATTCCAAGGCTTCCATGATAATATACCTCTACACACCCAAAGCAAAGAATACTACTAAAGCTTTCTTTGTAGCCACCCATTGTGTTGGTAAGGAATGTTTCCTTTTGGGCCTGCGCCCTGAAGAAATCCCGTGGTTGGTAAATCATTACTGGCTCATGATGCTCTCTCAGTTGCTGGGGACTCAGGTAGTGTTTGACAGTAAGAAGCCCTGGAAGTGTTGCTGTCAACAGATTGTCAATAATGCTGCAAATTAAATCTAGGAGCATGTAACACTTAATCTTTTCTGTTTCTGTTCCTCTAACTTGAATCTCAATGCCTTGCCCATTGTTGACCAACAATACCATTACTTCTGCTCCTCCATGTGACAGCTTTAATCCATTAGTCCACAGCCTGATTTCATCTCCTTCTGGCTTCTGTTGGTGACTCCACCTACAGAGATTTACCTGAAGTTTATGAAAAATGCCACAAGGGAAGGGGGTAAGGTGCTCAACTGGGACTATTCTAATCCCTCCATAAATTAAGGTATCCTCTTCGTCATCCTCCTCAGTCCAAGATCTGTGCAGGCCATTGGTTTTGATTAAAGCAGGAATATCCACCATAGTAGGACTGCTTATATCTCTGGAACAGATATCCATTGCATCTAAGATCTGAATCAGTTCATCCACATCACTGTCCACCACAAGATTTTGAACTTCCTCTATTCTGTAGCGGCCTCTGTAATGATGTATGGCTTTTGGGCTCTCAACTGAAAGAATCTTTCCAAGCACCATGGAGCACAGCCATCTTGGATCAAGAACCACCACATCCTGAACAGTTTCACTTTGCATTATGTTGATCTGTTTTGAGACACAAATGCATAGTATGAAAAGAAGCATGTACTCAAGTTCAAATCAGTCAAATCAAAGTCACTCACAAAGACTCAGCACACACATACTAATGTGAACAGGTACAGATACATACTTCACAATGAATTTGTTTAAAACAATGTGGACATTTGATTATTATATTTAGCACAACAGTCTAAATTTACATTGTACTAAGAGAAAAATAGACTTGGACGATATTTATTACATTAATTAAGGCTGTCCTAATGTACAGCTCATTTTTTGTATACTTTACTTTTTCAATTTATTGGGTACAATGTTGAAATTTATATTTACATAATGTCATTTTGGGCTATTTGTTAAATTGGATGTTCCCATTCCTTGTTTTACACAATACTGTAGCTATTTTTTCAACTGTAAATAAAATTATTATACTACCAAAATTGATACAATCACGTGAGCAGTTTAGGTGGATGGTAAAGAGATCTCTTCCTCATTTGTGCCATAGCTGTGTTGTATAGCAGGGCACATGGTGAAGCAGGTGGGTTAGGAGGTCACAGGCTAGACAGAGATATGAATAAAATTGTGGGTATTGCAAAGAAACTGCAATTAAACACCAATTTCACTTGAACCCCTAAAGTGTCAGCCAGATGCTCAGAACATAAGATGCCAGGTGCAAGAATACTACTATGATGGCACAAGGCAGGGAAACATTCACTGAAGCAGGAGACAAAGTAACACAGGGAATCACACTGGCAGGTGGAGAGTCCATAGACATTATCAGAATGGAGAGAAGGAGAAGAGCTATAGGGCAATAAGCTTTTCACATGTCTACGATGACCTAACAGGGCAACCAGCAATGCTGATGGAAGGCTGCACATGGTCCCAGGGGGGAACAGCAAGCTGATCCTTTCCTTTTAACAGTGAGAACTAGCAGGAGACCAGTTATAAACCTCCAGCTCAATAAACACAAGCACATCCCCACCCTACTGATAGAAATTAAAGCATACTGTCTCTTTAAGGAAAGCTGATGAGGAACTGTCCTGAAGACCACGCAATTTAAGGTCAACTAAAAGCTCAGGAGAGGAGGAACTGGGGGACCAGTGCTGATGATTTCTACCCAGGTGTCTCTATAGCAAAAGTTAAGACCATCCAACCCCAGAAGTGATTCCAAGATTTCACAGTGAGGTAATTCCTAGAGAAAAGAGTAAAATCATGTCTCATGGCAATTTTTATTCCAGAGTTGAAAAGAGAATTCAGGACAGTGTCTAACTGAGAATAGTTAAACAGACTAGAGCTGTGACAGAGACAGACAAGATAATAAATAAAAAGGGTACTTTGTGATGTTTCACAAATGAGGAACTAAGAGAGGCAGTCCACTTCCAAGACCTGTGTAAGCAGACCCAGGGAAGCAATAATATTTTGTTTTCCTTTGTTTGCTTTGTAATGTTAATTCTCCATTTTGTTTATTGAATGAAACAAACAACAGAGGGCGTAGTGCATCTTTTAAGATATTATAATTTTAGAAAATTTTTATTCTGCTCGCTTCTTCTTGTAATATATATACTTTTACTAACGTTTATTTAATTAATTTGCAATAATCTGGTAATTTTCTAGTTTTATGCCAAAAATACTACAATTTCGGACTTCATGGAATGCACAAGGTAAATACTGCCTAACATTTATAGGCAGCTGCTCACAATCACTAGTGAGGTTACTGCTTATCTTTTATAAACTGAAACACAGATCAAATCAAGATAATCTCAACTGCACCTAAACATGAGAGTGTAAGAAGCAGGTCATGTTAAAGTTTTCATCATGGTAAGAAAGATTAATAGGAAAAGATGAGGCTATTAATTTAAATGAAACTTCACTTAAATGGTCATTTCTAATCCAGGGGATGAAAAGCATAATATGTTAACAAGAATAACTAAGTGAAAAGAAATTCGATAAATACTGCAAAAATTCACAAGTTTATAATTTAAATGTTCAACCACATTGGGAAGTTACAAGAAACCACTGTTCATTTTGATACTTCCAAGTGTGATGGTCAGTATGTAGGTGTTGCACTGTGGAGTTAGGCTGTTTGACTAGTAAAAGATTTCAAGTGGGATTTTCGGGGTGTACACTTCTATTCATGTTGTACTATTTCTGCACAGGCTTCATCCGAAATAATGTATTTAAACCTTTATACATTATTCAGATGCAAGAATATGATTATTGTCAAACATTTCAAAATTAAACCATCATTGTTTCTTCTTGACATCTTCTATATTTTGGCATCATTCTACAGCATGTAAAGGTATTGTTTAGCTCCATCCCGATCCTCAGAAACCTTGAATGCAGAACTGTACATTGTTTAACACGGAGATATATAATAAAATGCAACTGATGCCACAGCCAAATTATAGGTCTTAATAATGTGGAGCTTTGTTCTGCTTCTAAAATGTCAGTTTATGTAATGGATTTGTCTTAGTGTATGATTATGCACTATATGGATGTTTCTGTTTTTTTCTTAAAGGGTTACATAAGATGTCAACAATATCATTGCACCCTGAAAGTTGGTAGCCCACACTCTTGTAATGCATAATGTAGTTGGATTGGTTTTTCTGGGATTGATATCCCAGACTAAATTCTGCAGAATGTGATCCTACACTCAATAAGTAGTGTGCAGCTTTCATGCCATGCTGTGTTAACTCTGAATCTGCCCCTCCCAGTCATGCTAATTTATAACGATGTGACTGCACTTCCCCCAGTGGAGTTAGCCTGGCCAGTCAGGAGACTTGTGATTCCTATCTGTAGAATGCAAAGGCTGTGGTTCATTGCCAAGCAGCAAGTTAGCAGCTGTTGGTATCAACGGCACACCTGCAGTGGTCCTTGGCCAGGTTGCAGCATCTGAAAAGTGTGACTATCTGCTGATAGTATGGTGGGCACTGTATTGAAAAGTCATTTTAACTCTTCAGTGTTCCTGTATGCCAACTATTTTACTAGACTGCTTAATAAGGTCCCCAACACTTCTTGTGATGGGTCAGGCCAAGCTGAACAACACTGCTTCTGATAACCATGAAAGAGATATCAATGTACAGTATAAGAAATTATCACTAACTACTTAGTACTTTAACAATGTGATTCATTAATATTTTAATATGTATCCTTTAAAATTAACAGTATCTGCTTATATTATACTCAACAAACACTGCAACTACAAATAATAGAAAACTAAGAGGCCAGACACACACTCCATTGCCTTAAGTAGTTAGTCTGGAGCTAAATTCAGTTACCAGATAACTCAAACCTGTAAAGCATGTACATCTCACCTCTCCCATACTGTGCAACTGCAAGGCTATCTCCCGAAGGTCATCTTCACTGATTAAGGGGTTAATTTGCTCCTGAACATCAAAAACAAACTGTTGCCATGACATTACTTGATTTGGTCCATTCATTTTTCTCCAGAAAGGTAGAGTGGAAATGATTTTCTCACAAAGAATAGTCATTGGAGGACAAGACTGGGGGGGAAAAAAAAGAAAAAAAAAGACTAAATAAAGCAGGAGCAACTTCACAGCAGGTTTTCCTTTAAATGCCAATTTCAAGAACATTCTTTTCTCCTCCTTCCAGAACTTTAAAAATACATAAACTAGCTTTAAATAATAGATAAACTAAGGAAAATAAAAATATTAATTTTTTTTAAACTTCTTAAACTTTTTAAATATCAGTTTATTTGGGATTTAAATTCAGTGGTGCCTTGTACTTCAAATTTAATTAATTTGAGTTTTGTTTGAACTCTGAATTGATCAAAGTCTGAATCAGTTTTCTCCATTAGAAATAATGGAAGGTGAATTAACCAGACCCTAAAACAATACCCACTTTGATAAACTTAAGCAGCAAATACACATCATTTGATGTCAAAAATAACACAAGTAAATGCCCTAAATAATAAACTAAAACTTGAAAACAATAAATAAAATACATAAATCCTGTATAATAAAATGAAAATTGAATTTACTGTGCCTTAGTGAGGAGTGGTGATGTCCCATATGGATGTCATGGTTAACAGAGAGGATTTACTGTATATACTCCTGATCTCTCTTTCACCAGCAACTCACATTTTTATAAACTTTCGACATACTGTTTTTGTCATCACATTGTTGTTAGTGAAAGTAAAACCGCAAATGATTTTAACAACAGTAAGGTGCGTTATTTATCAGCAATAAAACATCCAAACCAAGGACCAGCCCTGTAAGACTGAAGGTATGTATCTTTCTGGAGGGAAGCGCTATGACATAAAAAACGCTACATGGACACCAACTCACAGCACCCTTCTATATCACTACTGATAAAACATGAAGAGGACTACCAATTTATTCTTATGTCGACAAAAAGGGTAGTAGACTAAATGTTGAGAAATGTCACTTAGAATGTATTATTTAGCTTTTTCGCTAGATGGCAGTAAAGACTGTGGCAAAGTTGAATCTCCCTTAATTTTCTTTAAAAGATGGCCAAAGAAAGCTTAATTTTGTTTCCCAATTTTGCAATGTCAGTGTTGAGAATTGGGAAACCCATTTGGACTACTTTTTGTGCTCTGCTTTTTAGGTTATAAAAATGTAATATTTTGAAAGCTAAGTTCCAAGCTTCACTTTCAGATGAGTCTGAATTTTATCTTCTTGTCTGACAACGTTTCATTTTATTTCCTAATGGCAGACAACAGGATTCTAGGGGACCTTTCTTGGTTTCTATGGCTCACCATCCTGATACTAGCTGATAAATAACAGTGAAACAGCACTAGCTCCTTTGTTCGAAATAAGGATTAATAAAGTGAACAAGTACTATCAGAAAGTGGCTTTTTCAGCATTCTGGTTTTGACTTTTGCGGTTTCATTTTGACTCTGTCTACTCTTTTGCCTCTGGTTGTATAATGCCATCTTGGTGAACAGCTCCTTACAATTCTTTGCCAACAACAGTTTAGCCCTCTGGTTTACAAAAACAAATTTCAGTGCTCAGGAAAGTATGTTTTCAATTTTTGTTCGCAACAAATATGCATCTCCTGATAGCTGCTTTTAACATCAGAGCAGTAACTTTCTACCATACAGTGCCAATAATCAAGCCAGAGTGGCCAGTTTAGGAGGAAGAAAGGGTGGTGGATGTCTGAGCTGCAGATTGTTCAAGTGCTCACAATTTGCCCAAGAGTCACATGAGGAGCAGAGCTGTCAATACTGAGATATCTGACACACTTAAAAAAGGACTGATTACTGGACACACTGAGAGAAAGATTGCCCTCTTCTTTCAAGAAAGTAGTGAACACCTTTGTAAGAAAGGATCAGTTTTTTGACAATCTGTCACATGAAATAACCTTTATTTAACAAAACAATTGAGTGATGCGTTTCCTGAGAAAGTGGTTTCATTTTGACCACTTTGAACTTGTAACTCAAGGAAAGACACTTTACTTGCCTTACTGAATAGAATAACAGGTTTCAGCTGTGCTAACACAGTTACAAAAGTTTCCCTAATAATGAATTTGTAACATTGAAACTGATTAATTGTGGAAAAGCTAACAGTTTACCATAAGTACAGAGGAATAACAGTTGCTGAAAATGGGGCTTATGTTAATAATAAATTAGACATTTTAAGCAGTAATTTACAAATGTCTCAACTATATATCTACATCAATTGAATGGTATTTTGATAGAAAAAGTATACAGTAATCCCTCGCTATATTGTGCTTCGACTTTCGCGGATTTTATATGTAAGCATATCTAAATATATAACACAGATTTTTTTTCTGCAGACAATGGGTCTTTTTACTTCTGGTACATGCTTCCTCAGTTGGTTTGCCCAGTTGATTTCATACAAGGGACGCTATTGGCAGATGGCTGAGAAACTACCCAATCAAAGCACGCAGTTAAGTTCCTGTGTGCTGATTGGCTCAGCGACGGAGCACGGAATTCGATTCCGCTGCGTTAACCAGGAAGTCTCGTCTCGCTCATTCAGAATCAACGTGTTTCGCTGTGTAAAGAGTTAACTTTTGTGCTCTTTTGTGTTTATCTTTGTGCACAGTCAAGCCCTTCGTTATGACTCCAAAACGATTTGCTCCTGCTACTGCTTCAGGGGCCGTGCCCAAGTGCCAACGGAAGATGCTAACAATTGCTGAAAAGGTAAAAGTTTTGGATATGTTGAAGGAAGGGAACAGCTACACCGCTGTAGGACGCCATTATACGGCATCAATGAGTCCACGATTCTTTTTATTTAAAAAGGAGGAAAAGAGTATAAGATCTACGGCCGCAGTGTCCTTTAACCAGGGCGCAAAACGAGTTGTAAGTGTATGTAATAAGGCGGTAGTCCGGATGAAATCTGTTTTAGGGATTTGGATTGAAGACTGCCGGAAGAAGAACAACGGCGGTGCTATACAGTCGTCTGAAGAGGCTCCTTTAGAAGAGCTGTAACACTCTCCTTCGTTGTGCAGTAAAAATTAAATCGTTATTGGACAAGTCGCAGTTTCATTGTTGTTGAGTAACCATAATTAATTTTCTACATACAGTACTTAGTACATGTACGTATGTTTAGTGTCACTGTACACACATTTTACTGTATACAATTTTTCTTGCATTGTACGTATTTATTGCTGGTGGCCTGTCTATCGTAATGGCTGTAACATATGTGATATCGGAGACGCTTGATATCTTTAAAATAATATTTAGGTTTTACTGTATATAAACAGTGTGTTTACATACATAATTTCAACGAATCTTACCTAATATCTAAGAGAATACAAAGGGTTTATGCTGTATAACTGTGCGGGAAATGTTTATAAGAGTGTGGGAGAGTTTATAAGGGCTTAAAATATATAAAAATAACCATATAAACATGTTTTTACTTTGTGGATTTTCACCTTTCGCGGGGGGTTCTGGGATGCAACCCTCGCGATCAAGGAGGGATTGCCGTACATTTTTATTAAAAATGAATTTCTCTGTGACTGCAAAGTTTAGAATGTGTACATATAGTATACACATACAGTATATACACTGTTTGAAATGTTTTGTTCTTATGATTGACTGTTCAGCAGCCTTACAAATTTTAGGCAGAAACTGTCTACAAGTCTACTGGTGCTAGTGCCAACAGTCAGGAATCATTTGCCAGAAGGTAGGAGTAAGAAAAGTGGTTGCACAAGAAAACACGTCTTTAATTATACTGTTTGCTTTCTTAAGACAGAGTGATTTATAGTATACAGTATGTCCTCAATAGAAGGCAGATTGGCATTGGTAATATTCTGTGTCACCATCATCATCCTCTGTAGTGCTCAACCTTATTGAGCCAAGCAGGTGGCATACTAAAAGGTGATGCTGCCAGTGAAGATGCCTCTTATTATCCACCTTCAGGAAGTAGAGATGCTAGTGAACCTTTCTGACAAGAACTGAAATGTACTGAACCCAGTTTAGTAGGTCAGTGGTAGTCACTCCAAGAAATTTAAAGCTCCTTACTCTTGCAAATGTATTCCCTCTGATGTAGACAGAAGTGTGGTTTACCTTCTGCTTTCCTTGGTTTTGTTGACATTAGTGTGATTATTTTCCTGGTATCATGAATAAAATTTAATTCTGGCATTGGAGCATTTTCTGGCCACACAGTCAGAGGGGAACAGGGAATACAGAAGTGAGCTCATTACACCACCCTGTAGAGTGCCTGTGTTAAGGGTTTGCATTGAGGATGCTGCCAATCTACACATGCTGAGGTATGTAGGTTGGGAAGTTCGAATCCAGAGTGTTACCAAGCCCTAAATTGAGGTGTTTTGTGATCCACTTTGTTAGTACAACAGCACAGTAGTTTATTATCCAAATATGCCAAGATACTATAAAGTGCAAAGTATATGTCATTCTCTGAGGCCAGGTTGTAATAATATGCAAACTGGAGGTGATTGTGACTATCTAGAATATTCTGTTTAATGTGTTCTAGCACTAGTCTCTCAAAGCATTTAATCTCAATTTGAGTGCCACCAGTTTGTACTTGTTCAGATAGTCTGGGATCCCTGGATATCAGCAAAATATTAAATATGTAACTGAAGATGTCAGCTAATAGGTTGCTACAGATTTTTAAAACATGCCTTGAAGTGCATCTGGTCTGGATGCATTGTGGACATTAAATAAATACTCAACCCAAACAAGATATATATATATTTTTATATGTTGTATGAATGTAGTTTGTAGTGATGGCTAAGAAAAAGTTTAATCTCGTGTTTTATTGCAGAGTGTATAGAAAAGCGTTTATGATATAGTGACTAAAACTGTTCAATGGCAAATGATGTGGAAAACATCCATGGTGGTGGGTCTAATATCCCTTATATCACATAATCCACATGTCAGTAGCCACATTTCCATTAACCTCCTTAATGCGCATTTTGAAATTGGAAAACAAAAAAATGGTAATGGAAACAAGTGGATTTCGAAAAAACATTAAAATTAGCAAAAAAAAAAAGTTTTTACGCTTGCTTGGGGGGGGTTTTCAGGCAACTCAAGACAAGTGATATTTTCATAACAAAAATGAGAACTAGAACTAAAAATATTGTAACTGAAATTAAGGCAAACAGAGAAACTAAAAATAAAAATTAGTGATATGTGAACGGACTAAAACGAGAACGAAAATTGAGTAAAAACAAAAAAAGCAGAAATAACATTTTCGTTCAATCCGGTTCAGTCGCCCTGAGCGTTCAGTTACGTTGCGCTGTTCACTATGCGGTGATCTTGTACCTTGGGCTTACTATAGTCATGTGGCGCAACTTCTGTAAAGGACATTTGGTTCGTGAGGTTGAAGCAGGAAGCACTTGTGGTTGCCGATGGAGAAGTTTTGCACAGATGTTTATGGGTAGAAAGCAAGAAAGTAACGTGGAAATAAGTTTAGTTACAGTGCAGATGATTATAAAGAGTCTCGGCGTTTCAGTGCAGGACCAACTGGATCAGTACTTCTCTGGCACCATAACTGCACTTCAGTACAGGGATGTGCAATCGGGGGAGGCATGAAAAGTAAAAAAAAAAAAAAAAAAAAAAAACCAAAAAACTAATAAATGATAAAATAAAATAAACTTGCCCACTGGTCTGTGCTATAAATTTGTTTTCTATAGATTCCAATAATTTTTATCTTTGTTACCGTCAAAATCGCTGAATCTGCGCATTTCCTGATCAAATACATACATATAAATATATATAAATAAATACATACGCAAGGTATGGTTGTGACGAGCGGGGCCTCAGCTCAGACTGCGTTATCCCTCACAGACTGGGTTGATGCATGCAATTGGCGCGTGCCTGTTGCTGCCTCTCTGTATGTCGCTAATATAATGTTTGCAGGCACGTTTATTATAAACCCTGACTTTCCTCAGTCTGGCTAATATATTTAATGAATGTGTGTGACATATTTAGTCTTGCTGATCGGACATAAAACCGCATTGAAAATGCACAAGGTAAGGCAGACAGTACCGTGCTGCACTGGAGGGGCCAGATGTGAACCCAACAGGTGCTTGTTGCTGCTGTTCTTCTCCACAGAGTCGCCAATAAGTTAGCAATATCAGAAAGTCAAGTGCAGTGCAGCGGTCCGTTTATTTTTATTTTTTCTTCCAACTTCAAAATGGAAGATTAAGACTTTTAAAACTAAAGGAAAACCAGGAGGACTTTTACAAGAAAGTGACGGAGATAAATATAAAAATACATAAATATATAAAGGTAGGGCGGAGTGGTGGCTCTGAGGCTAAGGATCTGCGCTGGTATCCAAAAGGTTACCGGTTCGAATCCCCGCCACTGCCAAAAGACATCCTACTCTGCTGGGCCCTTGAGCAAGGCCCTTAACCTGTAAGTGCTCCAGGGGCACTGTACAATGGCTGACCCTGCGCTCTGACCCCAAGGGGTATGTGAAAACTAACAAATTCCTAATACAAGAAATTGCATAAGGCGAAATAATAACAAAAACAAAAACAAAAAAAAAAACAAAAAAAGGTAAGACCATAAATGGGTTTCAATTTTATAAAAAATGGGATTAGACTAAGAAAAAAAACAATCCAATATTTAAAAACTAAATTTTGACCTTAAATAAAATATTCGTTTGCTTTTCTTGTTATCCTTTTGTTGAACAGTCTGTATTAAAATTGATTAAAGCATAAGAATTAAAATCTTTTAAAAACAACTAAATATTTCAATTAAGGTCAAAATTGAAATCCGTTTTTTGTACACCACTTTATACTTTCATTTGTACTGAATGAGTATTAATTGTGAAATTGCAACGACAAATTTAGAACATATGGAGGGTGCAGAGCAAATGCGCTCTCTCCACTCTCTCTTGCCGCTATAAATGTAACGTTCTTTCTTATCCAAATATGCGCCTTACCTGTGTGTGTAAAGAATGCTGATGAGATATTAAACATAACCATTAGTCAATGTGCATGCTGCCAATCGAATAGTGAATAAAATATGGGTTCTTATATTTGTTAAATCTGATTCTGAAGGAGTCAGTGCCTCATGGACCACACTGCACTTCACTGCTTCAGTACTGGCAGCACAAATCGTCTTGCTGGTGCGCCTCATAGTGCCGAGAACTTCGTCTGTGCAATGGACATCGTTGCAACATGAACAAATCTCTCAAAATGCATGATTGTTTAATGCTCAACAGCAACATGCTTGCACAGACTGGTTTCTTGGGTTGAAACATTTGATGTTGCTGACTGTACTCATTAGCCACTTAATCTGTTTGCTCATTGATTGTCAAGCTGTGTTTAATGGTATTTTGAACTGTGAGTGTATTTTGCTGACTGAAATATAACTTGCATTGAAATATGCGTAGGCCAGCATTTGTGGTCTTGGAACAGAAAAAAAAAACTACAATTGTACTAATATTATATACGCTCGTAAAAAAGCCAGAACTAAATAAAATAAAAACTAAAATTTTAAACTAAATAAAAATTGTTGACTCCACTGAAAACTAGAATGCAATAAAAATTAATTTTATAAAATAAAATAAAAACTAAAATTAAAATTAATATCAGAACTGAAATATCACTGCTCAAGAGAGCAATAATTTGCAAAACTGCAATGGAAACACTATTTTTGCATTTAGGTCACATGACATATAGTATAGTATATGTGCACCAAATTCCAGGTCAATAGGTGAAACAGTTTGCAAGCTACAGGTGATTTAAAATCCTGGACAGACAAACGAACAACCACAGTAGCGTATTATATATAAAGATAAAGATGACTGTTTAATAGAGCTAAGAGAGAAAAGGAACTAACATTAGAATTTGTGCACTTCCATTCAAAATGTTAAACAATACAGATTCAATGCAGTATGTAGCTGCCACTGTAGTTCCTCTAAGGCCTGCACTCACCACTCCCTCACAGATACTACCTATCAATGAAACCTTATAGATTCCTATACCTTGTTGCCCAGAGCATATTACCAAGAAATGAACAAACCTGAACTTTCACACATGCCCTCCTTAAATAGCCAAAGTTTCAATTTTTAATGTATATGCAAACTTACCATTACACCTTTGGGATATTTAAGGAAACCTGAGTACCTATAAAAGACACTCGTGTACAAGAAGACAATTTGCAGACAGTAGTGCTAAACGATGTAGTACTATACCATCCAGGACATACTTATTGATTATTCTGAGTAATTAAAAAAGTATGATTAAATGTAACAAAGAAATTGATATTTTCTCACAGGATAAATATTTTTGTTTATAGCAGTCACCTCTATGCAGCTACAGTATACAATAACTTATTTTAACTAATGCTTACATTTTTTTTTTTAACTATTTTAATAATGTATGAGCTGTCATTTAAAAATGCTGATAAAATGATCATACTTACTCTAATCTAAATAAAACTATACTGTAAAAAAGTAACACTGCATTTATTGGAGTGTTATGAAGTGGTAGAAACTGTGACCATTCTGCTTTGACAGCTGTAGCTAAGAAATAAGACCACACTGTGGATTGTGGCAGTATCTAAATACTGTATTTATTTCCATAAGACCATTGCTCACAGCTTTTAGCCCCAAAATACTGCAATTTTGTTCAAAAGCACAATTTTCCTTTGACTTTAATAATAGTTCATGGTGACTTGCCACAGTGATACACAGCAGTCTGTCGCATTTCAGGATGAATATTCAAACTTACATTTAAAACAAGCTCCACAGTTGCACCTGATAATTTTTATATGATGAGTCTATATGATATGCCTACCAAAGCCAAACTTAAATTCAGGCTATTAAAACTACATATTAAAAGGAAATTATTATTTAATTTGGTACAAGTACACTGCCTGCTATACAGCAAGCTCTTTATTTAAAAAATAAATGGCTGGAGTCATCACACTATTTTCAGGTATGTCATATATCCTCACAATATTTTTTGGTAAAATTAAATTTAAGCATGAATCTTATGCTTTTTTTTTTATCATAATGTGCTTTTGCACATTAGTCAACAAGCACGTGAATGTTTTTTTTCTCTGGTTTCTGCATTTTTCCTTGATTTCTATTACATTTGCAGGAGATGTGAATCCTTTATTTTTTTATAGGAAGATGGCACACAATTTGCAGGATTAACAACTGTGAAATAACCATAATTGATCAATTCATCCATGCAATAGATTGCACTGCAATCTCAAGCTAAAGAAGAGAAACAAGCTAATGATTTTGTTTATATGGCTGTTTCTTAATTTCACGTTCTACTGCTGTTCAAACACACGTTAATATGAGAATATGAGCAAGAACAGGTCCACGTTAAAATCAAGGCCTTTACTATGCAGGCACTTTTTAATACTGATATTGCGTTCCTTGTATCAAAGTCTTTAAAGTTAAGTCTTATTTCATCAATTAGTTTTTTTTGTTTTTTTTAAAGACTAACCTCTTATCCTTTATATAAAATATACACACACTGATCAGCAACAATAATAAAACCACCTGCTTATATTGTGTAGATCCCCTTCATGCCACCAAAACAGCTCTGACCTATCAAGGCATGCGAGGTGGGGCCTCCATGGTTTGGAATTATTTTTCTTGCACATACCACAGATGCTCGATTATATTGAGATCTGGAGAATTTGGAGGCCAATTCAACACTTCGATCTCTTTGTCATCTTCCTCAAACCATTTCAGAACAATTTTGGCAGTGTGGTAGTGTGCATTATCCTGCTGAAAGAAGGCACTGTCATCCGGGAATACCTTTGTCATGAAAGGGTATATGTGGTCTGCAACAATATTTAGGTTGATTGTACATGTCAAAGTAACATCCACATAAAAGAAAGGACCACAGGTTTCCAAAAAGAACATTGCCAGGAGTATCACACTACTTCTCCTGGTTGCCATCTTCCCATAGTGCATGCTGCTGCCATCTCTTCCCCAGGTAAGTGATGCACACACACCCAGCCACCCACATGATCTAAAAGAAAACATGATTTTTCAGTTCTGATGCTCATGTACTTATTGTAGGCAGTTTCAGCAGTGGACAGAAGTCAGCATGAGCACTTTGACTGGTCTGCAGCTAAGTAGCCTTACACGCCACAAGCTGTGTTACATTGCATGTTCTTACACCTTCCTGTCTTGGAAAGCATTACGTTTTTCATCAATCTGTGCTACAGTAGACCTTCTGTGAGACTGAAGTAGATGGGCTAGACTTTGATCTTCATGCGGTTCAGTGAGCTTTGGGTGCCCATGAACCTGTTATTTTTTGTAGGTACTAACCATTTCATACTGGGAACACTCCAAAAGACCTGCCATTTTGGAGATGCTTTGACCCTGTGGTCTAGTCAAAACAGTTTGGCCCTTGTCAAAGTCGCTCAGATCCTTACACTTGCCCATTTTTCCTGCTTCCAACACATCACCTTCTAGAACTGACTGTTTAGTTAATACCTAATATACCCCACCTCTTGACAGGTGTCACTGTAACAAGATAATCAATATTACTCATTTCACCTTTCAGTGGTTTTAATGTTGTGGCTGATAGGTGTATACAAGTTATAAAATCAGCTGACTTGTAGGCATGAGGCTCCCTTTTTTATTTAGCCAATTTTTTTTTGTTGGCAAATTTGTCACAAAGGTCAAGCAATATATAAGGTGGAGTTCACGTGCATATAAGCAATAGACAAAGTTTTTCAAAATAATTAATAAGCTGTGCTGTTAATGAACAAAGATCACATACTTTTCATACAAGGGAAAGAGCCATCTTGACATAATACATAACTCTTTGTGCAAGTGTGATGTGCATCTTTATATATCTCTCTATTATAAAAAAAAAATCTTGGAAGGAGACGAGACGTGATTTTCTCGGAGAGACACTTATATGTCCCGCAAGAAAGAAATTTAACCACGCCTGGGGCCGGAAATAAAGGACAAAGAGTAGACGACAAAGCAGAACGTCGTTAAGAATTCAAAAATGTTGGCGCGGTACACATGCAGAGCAGGTTAGAGATAATGGAAGTACAAAAATTCAAAAGTCTCAAAAAAGGATAGTAAAGATCACATTAGCGCAAACAAATGGAAATTATTACTCGGTGAAATAAAGGAACAGCGAAAAGAGATCGAACATATTGTTTGGATTTAAATTTTAAGTCGGAGAATTGTTGATCGTCTAATTCGTGTTGCCAGCGAGAATGAAAAGATTCCAAAAACGTTGGTGTGGTATGAACTCCCATGAGATGGAGACTTTTAACATGAGATTCTTTCAAGTCACGCCCTACCTTACAACTATTTTCAAACAAGACCACGGTCATCTAACCTCAGTCATGTGAGTGCTTTTGTCAGACACACTTCCTGCACTCTTAGCTCTTATAAATTTTATCATAGACGAAAATTCGAAAAAGTTGTTTTATTTATTAGAGAGAAAGAAACAATATTCACTCACAGGCATTGTCACGATGTAAGTCCAATCAAAAAGTCCAATCAAAATTCAATGTGTTCTTGAAGAAAAGTTAATTTCAAATATTATTTTTACCAAAGTTTAAATTAAAAGTGAAAATAATGCATATGTAACAATTCCCATAACAATTGCTTTAAATTGTATATCCGGTAAAACAAACCCGAGGGTGGGCAATCAAAGCGAGCAGGGGGCAGAGCCCCCCTAGTTAATATATTAAAAAGGCAAGATGACAATGAGAATAAAACAAACATTAGGTTCACTTCATTTATATATAACAAAACAAGCCTTATAAAAGCTTTTGTCAAATCTGATATTTTATCTTACTGCTAACCTGAGGTCCACTAATTAAAAAGTACATACAGTACGTGTCATCAACTAGCCATTTCCCGAGCACTTTGATTGTTAAATCTTGTAGTCACCTAGCACAGAATTTGAAGCAGTGAAATGCCACATCTATATTAATCAAAGTATTTTAATAGGCTTCCTTTCCCATGTAGTACAGAATATGCACCTCAACTTTACTCTGGAGACAGCAGTTTTCAAGAGGTTTAAATGAATGAGCCCCACCTACAAAAACATGCACACCTGTACTGTAAAGTTCTCAAATGGAAATTTGAGAAAATTTGGCCGAATTGTCAAATAATTATGTTTCATATGGTAATCGTTCACCCTTCTTTTAGCTTTGTATAACAATGTTGAGCCCTACTTATAAAAGACATGTCTGTTTTTGAACAAAAATTTCCAAGTGTATCTACTGGAATACACTTTGTATTATAAAAAAAAAAAAAAAAAAAAAAAAAAAAAAAGACTGGTCATATTAATAAACTCCGAAAGAATAGCTATGGTGATTAGTCATTGTATGAACAGTTTTTCATTTAGTGATCAACTGCATCAATTGTGTGTAATGTCAAGTTTACAAAGAAGTAAGTCTAGTAGAGTCCTTTGATTGAGCAGTCTGAGTATTTGGTCTTAGACTGAAATTCATTGTTAGTGGAGGATGAGCACTACAAGGTACTTCTTTTAAGCTGGATATCCATATTAGAGAGGCAGGCAACTGGAGACTACTGATGATGTTATATAAAATGGGAGACCATGACCACAACCTGAGGGCAAATTTGAATCACATGCAAAAAAAAAAGGTTAAGAAAGGACTAGAATGGATAAGTAGGGTTGGATGTGTGAAATAACAGTTATTTAAAAAAATTTCTCAATTATGCATTTACAATGTGTCAACAGAACCATGGCTTTGCAATTAGATTTACTACTTGCTGAAAAAAAGGAGAATGATCAATAGTTAAAATAGGCACAGGACTAGGCAACAGCATAAAAGTGCATCAGATCGTATCCAAGGATTACCTCAGGTTAAAATATCTTTTAAACAAAAAGATAAAAACAAAACTATATCTGTAGAACTGTAAAGTTTATAAAATGTAGTATAAAAATTGTCTTGTCTTCAGAAGCTACTTACAGATATCACAACATTTCTCAATTCCAGCAAATGATTTCTTAGCAGTTTCATATCCTTGGATCCAGAAGCTCCAGCATCGAGAACAAATAGCCGTTCAGATATGAGAAGATCATTTCCAAACCTATAAGAAGATTAGCCTTATAAAATGCTTTATGATAGCTTTAGTTTTTATTAACATGTAACTTATCAAAAAAATTAAAGTATTATGAACAAAAAACTTCTATAAATATAAACACACACAGCAGCTAAAGAACATTAACTATGAACAAAAATGTTTAAAAACAGTGGCACCAACAGGAGAAAAAATACAAATTTAATGAAAATACTATTTTAAGTCTGAAAAGACAACACAGTGCTCCTTCTCTCCACAAACATATTTATTCAGATATTTGTTTTATATATGCATAAAAAAATATCTTTTTCACTTTAGGGGAGCTCTATTTCTAATTTTGGCCATTAACTGCATTAACATAAAGACCTCTCCACAAAAAGTGTCTGGGGCCAGGATTTAAACCCTGACCACCAAATCATACTATATAAACTGTAAAAATACTAACTACATCCAATTGGGAATCTTGTGCTCTGGTTTGAAATTTGAAAATACTCCAAAACCAAAAACCTGTTTGTCATTAATTTATCTGCTTAACATTTTTTCAAATTCAAAGTGCAAGTTTAGGTCTGCTTTATAAAACTGCATCTGAAATTAATACATATTCAGATTTTAAACACACTAATTGGGTATTATTCATCCTGTTTTTGAATAAACAATAATACATAAATGACATATTACCTGCTTCTTACTTCTTTCAATAATGCAATTTCCTTATCATATCCAAACTCTCCTCCAAACGCTCGTGGTAAATTGACGATATCAGCATGTGTGGCAACAAGCACAACTCTTAAAGGATTTTTAGTCTTCCCACCAAATGCTAATAAATAAGTAACCATCAAATAATTAAATACATTTAAACTACATGCACATAAAATATCTGTCTCTAAAGCATAAAGTCTATAATTGAGAAATAAATCTTCAAATAACAGAGAAAAAATGACATTAAAATGTGCTTCTTCAAACAGATTTTGATGTCATTACACACTTTTTATAAAGTATTTACTGCATTAATATCAATTTCGACAATCAAAATAAGAAAAATCACTAGTGTATTTAACACACTACTGCTGAAAATGTTAGTTATTAAAGAAACTGACATGTCTACACTAACACCAAGAGACATTCATATTTTCATATGAATGTGCAGTGCAGTGTACTTACACAAAAAATGCACCATCAGCTAACCATATGTTAGGAAAGCCTGCATAAATTTAAAAAAGTGGATAAAAATAACAAAAACAGTGGGGATAGCATGTGGGAATGGGATGTATACAATTAATCTAATAAAATTATTAAATGTCCACATTACAGTTTCTAAAATAATTAAACTACACTAAAACACAACCAAAAAATATAATGTTTAGATAAATAAAACAGCTGAATATGGACTTTATCTATGCAGAATGTTAACATATTTTCAATATAATCAGTAGATCACTTGCTATAAATTGTGATACCATGCAGATGCTGTAAAATATACAGTAAAAACAGTAAGAATATGAGCATTTACTGATACTTGTGAAATTATGCATTTCTGTATTTTTATATAAATGTATAACAAAAATAATAAGAATTTTGTAATATTCAAATAAAAAAGTAATGAAAACAGAACTGACAAAGGGATTTTTGTGTTTAAGAAAAAGCTATGTGAAACGGGAACACAATATGCACATAACTATAAAAATGAGTATATATTTATGATGGATGTATTAGTGAAGTGCACCCTCTAGTAACCATAATGTAGAAGAAAACCTCATTAGAAGACCATATATTTTTACATGACAGCAATGACTAGCAAGAAAAACAATAAATAATACAGTTCTAATCTAAGATAATGTTAGTAAAACAATAAAAAAACAGCACCATACCTGTAAGATCATCTGGGACCATTAATGACTTAAGAAAATTAAGCCAGAAGGTCACATGATTCAACTGTGTTTCATATGGTTCCTCTAAACTAAATGCTACAATATGGATAGCAGTAGTGTCATTTGCAGCAAAATAGTCATAAGCACAGTAATAAACTGGATTTCCAGAAAATTCCCATACGCTGAAATCACCAACTCCTGAAATATTAAAATTAAAATGAGGATTAAAAATCTTACAAATTTTTGTCATCATCAGATACAAAATTAGGAGGATAGGGGAAGACGGGGCAAGTTGTCTCAAGTTTTACTTAGTCAGCTGTGGATGGGTCAAATATAAAGTTATTGCCAAGCAAAGGCCTGCATTTATTAGGTAAATTACCATTAAACAGATACAAAATAACAAGCATTATCAACAGAGATACTTAGTATGTAATAAACCAATTTAAACCGGGACACTTGAGATGTGACAACATGTGGGGTATGTTGTCTCACAAGCAGGGGCATGTTGCCACGAATAGTTAAAGCTGTCATCAAGTAGGCCTTTAGAACATACCAACTACTACAGACTAACTCAGTTGCAACAGCATCATGTTCCTGTAACAAAACACAATTTTACAGTCATACATATTTTACAGTTGCACAGCAATCCATAACGAAACTTAAACTGCTTGCTGCTTCTGGCAGTTCCACCAATGCGAATGGGGGCAGGCAACTTCATGATGATATCAGTGGCGTTATGCTCCCTTATTTCATCCTTTTCCGGGAAGATGAAAATGAAGTCTTGTCTTGATGGAATTTGACACATGTAACATGTGACAACATGCCCCAATAGAGGTCAGTACATTTCAGTTTTCAGCAGCACCAACAAAGTTAACGTAAACAACTTAACACACTGCACAATAAATTCAGGATTCAAAGATCTTCAAATCAGTGCTTGAAAATGTTACCTGTGTTGAAATACTCTCCGGAAATGTGAAACTCTGATACAAGAAAAGATGCTTTTTCGTTCACAAAAATAAGAGTTTTAATCCGTGATGTAACTAACAATCCTACTGTTTACCCGACTGTCTGCCACTCATCACTGTATTGTTTACACACTATCCAGTGACGTCAGCACACCATAGAAATAACTTTTGCTAGACGACCCTTGAGACAACATACCCCTGAGACAACCTGCCTCATCTTCCCCTACACTCCCTGCAAAGTCCTGTTTTTAGAAAACATTTCCTGACCAACATTCAAAAAAGTTAATACATTATACTGATGCAAAAACTGAAACCTTGCGTGCATGTTTGACAATGTCCACGTTAAGGTACATAAATTATTAAAATATGCAGCAGATACCAATTGTACAAATAAAAATAATGCATTACGTGTGATTAAGTATTTAAATTGTACACAAACTTATGCATCTCGCTATTTTTGGAGTAGTTGTCATTATTATGAATAATCTAGATTACTAATGCATACCATTTCATACTTTATACATTGAACAAAATTGGAAATATCTGAATATTTATTTGCTTTTCTGCTTTCTGTATTGAGTAGCAGATGTTGAGATATATTTTAATACTATCCTTTGGTGGCCGTACAGAAACTGACAAAATAATATGTTCATATATCTTTATTTTGTTAAAAAAAACAAACAAAAAAAAAAAACCAAAACATTAATGCCATTATTTGCCTGACATTTTAATGATTAGTGGTGGTGGTAGCGTAATAGACAGATAGATTGTTCCCAAGAGGAAAGCTGGTTTTTCACATTGTGAAATGATATGTCTTCTTCCGCACTTGACTGATCTTCCACAGCTCCTGCTTCCATGCGGCTCCATGACACTCTCATCTACAGGTTCCACCTTATATCGCTCTCTTCTGGATACACAAGGCAACACCTTCTCCCCTCACTTTTCCCAACTTCATGATCTGAGCTGATCTAAGCTGGGATCCTTCCCAAGGTTACTGGCAGCCACATACCAAGGCTAATGGCCTTGAACAGAGGAACAGATCTCATAAATTCTGCTTGATTCACTCTCGCTCTCTGTCTCCCACCTTCACAGCATCTCAGCATGGCTGCAGCCCCTTCTGACAGTGTCTCTCTGCTATGTCCACGTGGCCCCACCAGAATTTTCATGTCAAACATGCCATTGCTCTTTATTCTTGCAAAAAAAAAAAATATTTGAGGAGTCATGGAAATTAGACAATCATGACTACTAGTGTTTTATTATATTGAAGAAGGCTGTGAACATTTACCTAATGGAGGGTTGCAGGGTAGCTGCAGCAGTTTGATCCTTGTATTTACAGAGCACAAGTTCTGTTGACATACTTGGAAGTAGTTGTGCTCTACTTTAATTGGACTCAATGCAACAACAAGTATGCAACTTACATACAGTACGTTACTGTACAGAACTTGTCATGGACAGACTATCAAGGAAAAGCACAGTCCAATTTAAGAACCGTAGGGTTTCATATCTTGAAGGATTGTGTGACCAAAGTGGCCTCATCTGACAGATTTCCAATATACACTGGGGCAGTTCACAGCTGATCACAGTGATGTAGTAAGGATACAAACTAGTACCTCTAAATCCGAGTGTGTGATGCTGTCTAAGAAGAATAGTGACTGGTTAATTTGAGGTAGAGGAGTTCAAGAATCTTACGATTTTTGTTGATGAATGGAGGTGATTGTGAGTTAGTCCAATAAATTAGTGTCACCAGTGTTTGTTTTGTAATGTGCCATACTGTGGTAGTGAAATTGTAACTACGTCCAAATGAAATTTTCAGTTTAGTGTCCATTCTTAATGGTACCTGTGGTTATTAAGTCAGAATAGTGACTGCAAGAATCAGTTTGTGAGCACAAGCGGCTGAAATGAGGTTCTTGGGCATGTTTGGTGGTATATCTCTCTGACTGAGTGAGGGGCTCAACAGTAAATATAACCTAAAAGCAGAATCATTTCCTCTCCCGACTGAGGTGAGGCAGTTTAGTTGGTTTACAAATGTAATTTAGTAAGCTCCCTGGGTGCCTCCTACAGTGGCTGTACCAGGCATGGCTCACTCTGAAAAGATCCAGAGTAGACCAAAGATACACAGAAAGGATTACATTTCTTAGATGGTTAAACAGTGTTCCAGAATTAATTCTGAGGAGCTGGAGACTGTTTCTGGGGATAAGACAACTTGGTCTATTCAGCTTAGTGCCTTATAACCACTAAATGTACCAGGTAAATGGATGGAAAAATGGGTGTGTGTTGTAAAAACAGTTCACTCTGACACATGTAATATAGTCTGCTTTGATGCCTAAACTTGAATTTTTAGTATGTGAAATGGACCTATGGTTGGGAAGGTAATAAAAAAAATACAACTTCTGCTGTCAATTGATACACAGCACCTCTAATGATAAAGACTAGCAACACTTTATGTTTAATAAGTATATTTTTAACAGTCATTGGCAGACATAACTGACTTTTCTCAAAAAGAAGGCATAGAATGAGGTTATTTACGATAAATTACCAGTTTAAAAATATATGAAGCAAAAATTAGTTCATGTAAGAACAAAATTCTACTTAGTCTAAACCAATTCTTAAGAATTCAGTTTACACATTTATCTACTGTTACTTTTATACAGATGTCTTACCATTGATGTTGGCATTCTGAATATCAATTGCTTTAGTAGACGGGTCATCAGCAGTAGAATGGGCATTATGGGAAGGTGAGAAAACCTCTAAGACTCCCTTAGTCAGACTTGGTTCAAACATCATACTCCGACTTCTAACACTGACATTTTCACATCCAGGATAGAGATTTGAAATACTTACTGAAACTATATGAAAGATTATAGTTATTTCTAATCAAAAGCATTACTGTATTACATGTATACCTGCAGCTGTATATGATATACTAACATTAACAGATTACATAAATATATTATTTAACATGATAAACGTTTTTGAGAAACATAACTAGTAACATTCATAATACAATTAATAATTCATGTTGCTCTTGCAAATTAATCATCATTAGTCCCTTGACATATGTAGGCTAGCCCAGGAATTAACACAATGTGACCCAGAGAAATTTCCTACTTTTACTTGTGGGTGAATTTAACAATAAAACCATGCATTTACTATAAAAAAGTATAATGTAACCGTTTGGTAACAACTGGTCAAATTAAATATTTTGTAGAAATTTAACATTAAAAAAAGTTAAGTAAATACAACCTTGACAGCAAACAAATTAAAACAATGGCATTTTTCTTAAAACATTAATGTACAGGTACAATTTATTTGAAGAAAAATTAATAAACAAAATAAATAAAAAACAGAAGAGAAAATGTGGCATTTGCAAAAGTTTGGGCACACTACTAAGTCAGTATTTAGTAATACCCCCACTGGCCAAAATTATAGCTTGCAAGGTTTTTGTACCTAGCTATGAGTCTTTGAATTTGTGTTTTGGAAATGTTCCCCCATTCTTCTTTGCATATAACTTCAAGGTATGAGATATTCATGGGCTATCTTGTATATATAGCAGGTTTAAGATCTATCCACAGATTTTCTATGATGTTCAAGTCTACAAGACCCAATCAAATACCTTCACCTTGTGTTTCCTGATGTAACTCATAATAGATTTCAAATTGTTGATATTTAGTGGAATCTACTCATCCCTGTACTCACACAATGATTCCACTGACCCTAGCTTCCACATACCACCAAATCCATATTACTAACCGAAGGTTATGGACGCAGGGCGCATCGAAGCGCACGTGCACTGCCGCGCTGCAACGAGCCTACCCATAGCTAACGACACAGCCACAGAAAGGTTAGTAATATGGACGAGAAGGTTGTACACTGGATGTCATGCGCACTGCTGCACTGCAACAAGCCCGCCACCTGTAAACTAGACTTGCTCTAATCCACTGTGCCAGTAATGTACTGTAGATCACATAACGGTCATTTAGTTTGTCGCCTGCCCCAGAGTCCAGAGTCAAACGCAGCGGCGTCCCAAAACGCGGTGACGCCCGCCCCAGAGTCAAACGCAGCGACTTCCCAAAACGCGGCGGCTTCCCAGAGTCAGTAGGTGGCGCCCAAATAACATAACGTAATGGTCCGTGGCGCCCGCCCCAGAGTCAAATGCAGCGGCTTCCCAAAACGCAGCAGCTTCCCAGAGTCAGTACGTGGCACCCAAACAACACAACCTGTGAGCTACACTTGCTCTAATCCACTGTGCCAGTAATATAGATCACATATCAATCACAGACTCTAACCCAGCGGCTTCCCACCCAGACGCACCCACCCACCATGATATGTCATCCATCCAGATATGGGACGGAACAGAAACTGATTGCCATTCTTGGATTTCCGATTCGCTAGCGAATCACGGGCTTACTTGTAATAGTAGATATAGCCCTGTACTTAACAAGTGGTAAGGTGTTCTTTTCTTAAAATCTGCTCCTTTTCTCTTCAAACAAACCTTTTGTGGTTGCAACCAAATAATGCGATTTTTAACTTCATTTGTTGGTTCCAAAATGCCTGTCTTACATAAATGTTGTTTTGTACACTTTCTACACAGCATACAAGATGTTCTACCAGTTTTCTTGGTCTTCCATATTTCCTAGTTCTATAAGCATCATTTAGCTAAATTTTCAGATCCTCAGTCAACTGCTATTTAGAACTAACAATGTCTGTCAAGTGTTGCATAATGTTTGAAGAGTCAAATAATTATCAGCTGACAATTTAACGACCAGATTAACACCTAACAAACTAAGCCAGATCCAACTAATGACCTAATGAGTTCTGAAACCACAGAAATGAAAGTTTGCCCTGTCCACATTTTTGTAAATGAAAATGCCTTTTTTATTTGCACTTTTTTCAGTTAATCAAATAAAGTGTACATTAATCTTTTCATAAAAATTACATTGTTTACATTGTTTGCTGTTGAAGTAGGCTTTTTTACTACAAATGTTAGCAAAATCTGTAATTTAGTCAGGGTGTCAAACATTTTACATGGAACTGTAATCAAAAATAAAGAGAACATTAAACACAGGTTTGAAACTCATTGCCTTTTGGACTTATTCAAAGAATTCCAAATGTTTCCTTCTTTTCCAAATCTTTTATGAAACACTTGATTAATTAAACATAAAACCCTGTCACATGTAAATCAGTATATATCAGCAGCACTCTTATTATTCAATATATAAACAATTTAAAGAAGAGTTCTAACAAATTAGTACTTGCAGCATGGGCAGTTTTTGCAAAATTTGGATGGAAATGTTACAGAACAACTTTACAAACTTTACTATAAATGAAAAAGTAGTGGATGGTGGATCAGAATCCACCAATTTGAAGCAAGTCTTCCATTTCAATCGTGCTTGTTTATGACTGCATTTAATGAAAAATGTACTAAAGTTAAGCATTTATGTTTCATTTTTTCAAAACAAAATTTAACAAAGTAAACAAATGAAAAAAATTAAGTAAATCCCAAGTCTTCAATCTGCCTCAAGAATGATTTAAGTGCCAGCTTAAGTGAAAAATTAAGGAAAACATACTAAGTAATTGCAACAAAACACTGACTTAATCAGTTTTAATGTGAAAAGATGCCGATGAAAGAAGAAGAAGGGGGCCGCTAGGGTGGACAAAAGAAGAGCTGCTCAGGAAGCAGCAAGTGCAACAAACTCTGAGCAAATGAATGATAAATGTACAGAGAAAGAGTATGAAAACTATGAATGCTCAAGTCAAGTGTAGTCACGGCATGTTATTGTGCAGTGCGCCATTACTGGTTAATGAAAACTTGCTCAGTGACTGTATGTTCCGTTAGTCTTACATGATAATTTTCTCCATTTTAGTCATTACTTTAGCTCTAATGTACTGTTCTTTAGATTTTGACATCTCAATCAGCAGTTATGTACTGTATATACTGTAAGCATTTTGAGCTACTTTTTGTATGAAAATGTGTTATATAAATAAATGTTGTTGTTGTTGTTGTATATACAGTTATTTGAAAAATTAACTAAATCCCATGAAAATGTATCTGTTCAACATATTTGATCTTCATATTAAAAACATTGATAAAGGTGAGCTAGTTTAACAAATAATAATGCAAGTTAAATTTACCAACCATTTTTTCAATAAGTATGTATTTATCTCTATGAAGTATGCAATTTTTGAGGGCTTTTTTTTTTTTTAACAAGTACTGCCCACTTCGTGAACCCCTACAGTATTCCAATAGGGTTACGGTCTTGGCTTTGGCTTGGTTACTTCATAACCATACACTTATTTTTCTCCAGTTCTCTTTGTGGATTTGCTTGAATGATTTATGTGATGGTCCAGTTAAGGTTAAAGCTTTATCTTTTGACAGATGGCTTCAAATTTTCCTCAATTACTACGTGCTACTATGTGGAATTCATGGTTGACTCTGTAATGACAAAATTTCCAGGTTCTGAGGCAGAAAAGTAGACAAAAATAATAAAACACTATTATGCTTTACCAGTTTGTATGTGGGTTCCTCTGGTCAAAGGTAAGTTTTGTCTTTTGCCAAACATGACATCTGGCATTGTGATCAAACAGCTCTACCTCTTACTCATCTGTCCAGAGTGTACTGTTACAAAAGTCCAGTTCATCATCTAGATCTTCTCTGACAAACTTCAGTTTTACATCTATATTCATTTTTTGACAGAATTCTTCCTGCCAAACCTAATATACTAGGGGGCTCCGCCCCCTGCTCGCTTCGCTCGCCAACCCCTGGTGTTGGGAAATGACAAAGAGCGTGATGTATGAATGAGATATAGAATAGTGTGAAGGTGTAGATGATGCAAATAGAAAGCAAACAATAAAGTGTGTGGCATAGTGTAAAGGTTTATTGGAAAATTTCTTTGTACACGCCGTTTAAGTGTAAAAGGTAATTCCAGGTCAGAACTTGTAAGCTCAATGAAGATGGTTATTGTCGTGATCAGAGTCAACTTTGTCAGAGCTTAGAAAGAGTTGTGTCTCTCCAGGAAGTAATGCAATGACTTGGGTATTTATGTTTTACACATTAATATTTTTTGGACATAATATAGTGCGTTGTGTTAAAAGGGGCATCTGGTCTAATGAGATTGCTTCTCTGTAACTAAGTCGTCGCAGATAAAGGCTTGAGGAATTGTAATAATATCTGGGTGAAGTCTATCTGTATTGGTGAGTGTACCATCTCCCAGTTGTAATAACCAATTGTTATGATCTGGATCTGGACAGGGCGGCACGGTGGTGCAGTGGGTAGCGCTGCTGCCTCGCAGTTGGGTGATCTGGGGACCTGGGTTCGCTTCCCGGGTCCTCCCTGCGTGGAGTTTGCATGTTCTCCCCGTGTCCGTGTGGGTTTCCTCCGGGCGCTCCGGTTTCCTCCCACAGTCCAAAGACATGCCGGTTAGGTGGATTGGCGATTCTAAATTGGCCCTAGTGTGTGCTTGATGTGTGGGTGTGTTTGTGTGTGTCCTGTGGTGGGTTGGCACCCTGCCCAGGATTGTTTCCTGCCTTGTGCCCTGTGTTGGCTGGGATTGGCTCCAGCAGACCCCCGTGACCCTGTGTTCGGATTCAGCGGGTTGGACAATGGATGGATGGATGGATGGATGGATCTGGACATCGCATGTTTTGTACTAACTGTATCTTTTGAAAGCAATGGCAATTGTCTGTGTATTTTAAGGTGCACTGAACAATAGCTGAGCGCATGGCAGGGAATATTATTATTCATCAACGTTTGTAGAAGTTTATGAATGGTGTTGAGTAAGTGACTGGATGACATTGTACATTCATCAATAATTAACAGTTTTGCAAGACGGATGTCACGTGCAGTACTACTGTTTATGTTCATAGTGGATAGCGATTTGTAGGATCTAATGCAGTTCATAAAGTTTTTACTTTCAGGTACATCATTAGTTAGAAGGTTCTGTGGATATTCAGGATATGAATGTAAAGGAGGCAGTCTAATTTGACCCATTTGAGAACAACGTGTAAAATCATTACTTGTATTGCTAGTTGTTTCTTCAGGGAAGTTAAGTGAATGACAATGATTGCAAATGACATTCATTAATCCCAATGAATTTTCCTGAATAGTGGACTCATTATTGAACGCGTTGTCAGCTAAAGCAAGCGTTTAGCAGGTGTCTGTCGTTGATGTCCGTGACGTGTATGTTTTGCTTGTGCCGTTTGAGAGGCGCGTCGTTGTATGTCCAGTATTTGGGACGTGTTGTTTTGGAGCTGTAATCGATTTGCCTGTGCTGTGTGAGAAGCCCATTGTAGTTTACGGCGTGCATTGTTTGTATTGAGCATTGCCCATTTTTGTATGTCGGTCAGTTGAGCTTTCTCTTTTTGGAGCCTTGCCTGCTTGTTTTCCGGCATTTGAGATGCGCGGTGTAGATGTCTGCGTTTATTTATTTTGTCCCCTCGCTGCTGTTTCTGTATGTCTGAGATGGGAGGTGTTTCGTTTTGAAGCCGTGCCTGTTTCGATGCAGCACTGTGAGACGCGCCCTGCATGCGTCTACGTTCAGTGTGTCTGTCCATTTGGGTTCGTTTCTGTAACTGTGTTAGTTGAGCTTTGCGTTTTTGGAGCCGAGACATTTTTTCTTCTAGAAATATGGATAAGTAATAAAGAGGATCGCACTCACTGTTAATATGGAGCCTTTTCTGCGGTTGAACGGTTAATAGTGCCTCATTGTAATGAGATCTACCTATGCTGCATAGTGTGAACGTGTTGAGATGATGTATGTTTAATACGGACGGTTCATTTACAAATGGGGCTGTGTGTGTCATTTGTTATTTATGTTACTGTGGTCGTGGGTCTGAATCGTCGTTTTTGTGTACGTTTCGTGTGCTATGTCCGTAGTCTGTCCCGTTTCGTGTCCAATGGGCTTTGTGTGGTGCTCGCGGCTTCTTTTTTTTTGTGTGCTAGGGGCTTGTTGAATCCTCCTCTTTGTGTGTGTCCCGTTTCGTGTGAAATGGGTTTCGTGCTCCTTTTTTCTGTGCGCGACGCCTTCATTTGTTATGTTACGTTGCATTCCATCCGGTTCCTGTTGCTTGCTTTGGGGTGGGGGGGTTGATTTGTGGGGCGCCTGCGCAGAACGTCTTTTGCATCTACGGCCCATTGCCGGATGTCCCTGCGTCCATCCGGTTTAGCATTCTCGGTTAGTAATGTGGATAGGGCAAAGCCATGCAGTCTTTTGATATTATCCTGCAGCATCTTTTTTTAAGCTCTTGGGCTGAATTTGGTGGAATGACCTGGTTTGGATAGATTGCCAGTGGCTTGAGATTTTCTGCTCTTAATTTTAGGAATTTGATGCAATTATAATAATGTTGATTCAAATGGTAGAAATGAGGGCAAAACTGGATTATTTTACCTTTTATTTAACAATATTGCAGAACAGTCAAACTTTTCTGTTTATCCAAAAATGTAAAAAGATACACAAATGTACCGTAACTATTTCACATCAATTCAACACTGTAAAGTAACTATTTTAAAAACCACAAGAAAAGTGCTTTATATAATAAAGTTTAATTTAGGTAGTACAACTTTACCTGAGGACTTTGAAGAAAGTGGTGAAAGTGGAAATCTTGAAGAATTTGTTGAGGATAGTCTTGGCCGACGTCTCCTGAAAAAGCTTCTTAAAAGGCCACATTTAAGAGACTCAATAAGAGTTGTTTTTCCTGAACCAGAATGACCAAATAACTTCACTTTAATTTTTGGTTGCAGATTCTGAGTATGTCTAAGCTGCTGGATATATATTCCTTTATGTGAATCCTGCAAAGACATATTATTAAAATACCCTTAAAAAAAAGTTCAGTAATTAAATATTTATGAATGCATAACAGTACTAATTTATGCATTTATAAACAAAAACAAGTTACATCTGTTTTACAAATGTTAAAGCAGTATTACATTTTTAGACTTGTATGAAGAAATGAATATAGAAAATTAATACATAAATGTCTATATCTGGTCTCTTTGGCCACATGTGGGCCAGAATCCACCTCCAAGTTGCCCAGGCCATGGTCCCGCCAGAAGTGCAGAGAGAAACCAAGAAAAACACACTTTGCAAGCTTTTAGAAATCCCTACATAAATTCTTACAGTAGTACAGAGCATGAATGTATCACTATGCATAGAGTAGCAACATTACTGTATATCTAGAAGTGATAGTAATACTGGTATGCACAGGAACGTCCTGACAACTCGGCCATGACAGCTGGTTGTGGCATTTGACTACATATTCAATGATTTTATAATCAATTGTGTGCCGAGTCTTAGTTGTATTCCACTTTCATCAAGAGAGTGCGAATATCGGTTTTTGCAAACGAATCTGTTACTCCAATTAGAGCCTTGTTACTGACAAGAATGGTCTCCAGACTTTTCTTCATATGATTGGTTGGACCTCCACTCACATGCTTCGATCTTGTGGATCCATGGCTGTTACAAAGACGATGATTACTCATTTACATTTGAAAGAAAAAGAATGAATTAGGAAGACAGAATTTGATGAAAACATGCAAGAAGTTTGGAATTTTCTTTAAAACTCAATCAAATTAAGCACTAATTGCTTTGCAGGACTACATTAACTTATTTGAAGAATGCGGAGCTCATTATTAACCGGCGGTTGATATTCTTCAATTTTGGAAATTCTGTGTTTGTAGTTTTAAATATTAGTACAGTACACCTATGCATGTAGCACAATAGTACAACTGCTGCCTTGCAGCAAAGAGATTATGGGTTTGTGTCCCGGGTCCTCCCTGCATGGAGTTTGCAAAGCACTCTGAGTTGTGAGTAAAGCACTACATAAATGTAAAGAATTATTATTATTATACTTGACAATTTGTCAATTTCAATTTTTAAACGTTATGTTTTTTCACCATATAAACAAAACATGGGCTAGGACTCTGGGCCTCTATATACAGTGCATCTGGAAAGTATTCATAGCGCATCACTTTTTCCACATTTTGTTATGTTACAGCCTTATTCCAAAATGGATTAAATTCATTTTTTTCCTCAGAATTCTACACACAACACCCCATAATGACAACATGAAAAAAGTTTACTTGAGGTTTTTGCAAATTTATTAAAAATAAAAAAACTGAGAAATCACATGTACATAAGTATTCACAGCCTTTGCTCAATACTTTGTCGATGCACCTTTGGCAGAAATTACAGCCTCAAGTCTTTTTGAATATGATGCCACAAGCTTGGCACACTTATCCTTGGCCAGTTTCGCCCATTCCTCTTTGCAGCACCTCTCAAGCTCCATCAGGTTGGATGGGAAGCGTCTGTGCACAGCCATTTTAAGATCTCTCCAGAGATTTTCAATCGGATTCAAGTCTGGGCTCTGGCTGGGCCACTCAAGGACATTCACAGAATTGTCCTAAAGCCACTCCTTTGATATCTTGGCTGTGTGCTTAGGGTCGTTGTCCTGCTGAAAGATGAACTGTCACCCCAGTCTGAGGTCAAGAGCACTCTGGAGCAGGATTTCATCCAGGATGTCTCTGTACATTGCTGCAGTCATCTTTCCCTTTATCCTGACTAGTCTCCCAGTTCCTGCCGCTGAAAAACATCCCCACAGCATGATGCTGCCACCACCATGCTTCACTGTAGGGATGGTATTGGCCTGGTGATGAGCGGTGCCTGGTTTCCTCCAAACGTGACGCCTGGCATTCACACCAAAGAGTTCAATCTTGGTCTCATCAGACCAGAGAATTTTCTTTCTCATGGTCTGAGAGTCCTTCAGGTGCCTTTTGGCAAACTCCAGGCGGGCTGCCATGTGCCTTTTACTAAGGAATGGCTTCCGTCTGGCCACTCTACCATATAGGCCTGATTGGTGGATTGCTGCAGAGATGGTTGTCCTTCTGGAAGGTTCTCCTCTCTCCACAGAGGACCTCTGGAGCTCTGACAGAGTGACCATCAGGTTCTTGGTCACCTCCCTGACTAAGGCCCTTCTTCCCTAATCGCTCAGTTTAGATGGCCGGCCAGCTCTAGGAAGAGTCCTGGTGGTTTCAAACTTCTTCCATTTACGGATGATGGAGGCCACTGTGCTCATTGGGACCTTCAAAGAAACAGAAATTTTTCTGTAACCTTCCCCAGATTTGTGCCTCGAGACAACACTGTCTTGGAGGTCTACAGACAATTCCTTTGACTTCATGCTTGGTTTGTGCTCTGACATGAACTGTCAACTGTGGGACCTTATATAGACAGGTGTGTGCCTTTCCAAATCATGTCCAATCAACTGAATTTACCACAGGTGGACTCCAATTAAGCTGCAGAAACATCTCAAAGATGATCAGGGGAAACAGGATGCACCTGAGCTCAATTTTGAGCTTCATGGCAAAGGCTGTGAGTACTTATGTACATGTGCTTTCTCAATTTTTTTATTTTTAATAAATTTGAAAAAACCTCAAGTAAACTTTTTTCACGTTGTCATTATGGGGTGCTGTGTGTAGAATTCTGAGGAAAAAAATGAATTTAATCCATTTTGGAATAAGGCTGTAACATAACAAAATGTGGAAAAAGGGATGTGCTGTGAATACTTTCTGGATGCACTGTACCTTCATAGTACCTCAGACTTGACCCAAATGCAACATGTGCATACTGTCACCTTATTGTTTACAAAAAAGGCATTGCTAATCACACATGTGGTGATTTAAATGAATCTATGTTACCTCAGTGTGTAGTAGAATTTGTATTCAGGTGTGTTAGTTACTGCGATCACTTTTTAGGGGTTTGTACAAGCTTTGATAGTTTTTTTTTATTTTGTTAAATGCATGTTGTGATGCACCTTGGTCATATACGAAGGGGGACCCAAAAAAACTAGACTTTTTCAAAAGCAATCATTTAAAATATTTTAAAAAATGTACTAGTCTCCTTCAAAGTACTCCCCATTGGAAGACACACACTTGTCCAATCTCCTTTTCCACTGATCAAAACATTTTTGGAAGTCCTCAACTGGGATGCTATTTAGCACTGTCGTCGAAGCAGCGATCACGTCCACCACACTGTTAAATCGGCACCCTTTCAAGTCCCTTTTCACTCTGGGGAACAAGAGAAAGTCACAGGGGGCCAAGTCCGGTGAGTAAGGGGGGTGGGGCACGAGTGTCATGCCCTGACTGGTCAAAAACTGGTGAATTCACAATGCTGTGTGTGCCGGGGCATTGTTATGGTGAAGGAGCCATTCGCCTGACTGCTACAATTCCGGCCTTGACCTCCGCACTCTCTCTCTCAGCCATCTTAAGACCCCAAGATAGTACTCTTGGTTCACTGACACCTTGGAACGAATTCCTTGTGCACAATGCCTCTAATGTCAAAGAAACAAATCAGCATAATTTTCACATTCAATCTCACCTGTCTGGCTTTTTTGGGCCTTGGTGAATCAGGATTCTTCCACTGGCTCGATGCTTGTTTCGTTTCAGGGTCACACCTGTAACGCCAACTCTCGTCAACTGTTATGGCTCTGGACAAGACGTTTGGGTCACTTTCAAGCTCCATTTTCAAGTCTTTGCACACATTGAGTCGAGTGTTCCACTGGTCATCTGTTAGTAGATGGGGGACAAATTTGGCTGAAACACACCTCAAGCCCAGGTCTTCAGTCAAAATGAGCTAAACTGAGCTCCATGTCACTCCTGTAGCTTCTGACAACTCGTCAATTGTGTAACGATGGTCTTCATTTATTTTTTTGTGGATATTTGCAATGTTTTCTTTGTTCCAGCTGCTGGAAGGGCATCCAGAACGGGGTTGATCCTTGATGCTTAAATTTCCATTTTTGAAGTGCAAAAGCCATTCAAAAACTTTCACCCGACTCAGAGCTTCTTCCTTGAAAGCCATCTGAAGCATTTGGAATGATTCCGTTGGTGTTTTGCCAAGTAGACAACAAAATTTCGAACACATTCTTTTTTCCGTGAAATTCAACATCACAATTTTGACACGGTCACGAGAACAGCTTCTAAAAACATTGACTGCATGACACGCGAGATCATTTCACAGAGGCGTCTGCCTGGCTACTGATTGAAGAGGGATGAGAGAACAAACACTGACCTTGATCCAACCCCCTCCACTCGATGTCCAGCGACACAGAGGCCAATCTCGTTTCTTCTGGGTCCCCCCTCGTATGACCAAAATATTTATTTCATTTCAAAAGGGAAACACATATTATTGCTAATACTGTGCACTATTTTGTTTTTATGCACTTTGAGATGTGCCTAGGTCAGATATGACCAAAATGTTTTTCATTTCAAAAGTGGAAAAAAAGTATTGCTACTACCTCTGATTCTGTTCATAGCTTTTTTATTGCATTTTTAAGCAGCTTTTGACGTGCCTGTGTTAGATGTGACCAAATTTAAAAGGGACACTTGTTTTTCAATACATTCATTTGTGATGGTTCAAAATTTGTCATTACCTGCTGCTTACTGGCCACTGAAAATGTCTGGCCCAGCTAAATCTCTTGGTTTGAAAATCTGGCCGAACCGAATTTCTAATTGAATAGCCCTGGTCTATATCTTTGCAAAAGGGAAAAACAATATGGGGGAAAATAAACATGCACAACCGGTGAGGAGATTGACAGGTTTGTTTGAAATTTAAAACTTTTGGACTCTATCACTTGCACAATGCAATTATAAAGTTGAATATCTTTACTTCCAAAGTTTTAGAAGGAACCAGTGGTAAACAGGAATTTAAAGGACAAAATATAACAACAATAGGATACTATGCACTAACAAACATTACCTCTTAGTGGTAATGTATTGCATGTTGATTGGACATGCAAAAAAAGAACACCTCTGTAATCTGTATGTGACAATAATAATACTATACACTTCTGGGACAACAAAAAACAACAGATCAAAGGAAAAATATTCAATACCTTTCAAACAGAGTTTTCACTATTTTGTCTCATGAAAAGAGACAAGTGTTACATTCTTACAGTAATGGATTTATTTTATTTGTATTAATGTCATTTCTCTTTTTATGTAATAGAATTACACTTAATTTTACAAAAATAAAACTATAATAAAATCACTTTTATATTAAAAATGAATTAATAGATAATTTTACCAATTATTTAACTTAGCACATATATATTTTTAAATATAACCTTTTTAAGTTTTCCAAGCAAGATTGCAATGTGGTCATGATGCTCATTCCTTGCCAAATCTTCTGCTGTTTTTCCATCCTGTCAAGACATGAACAAAATTACGAGATTATGATAAAAAAAGTCTCATGTTTCAGTGGTAGACTGTACAAGCCAGTTGTTTTCTTTTGTATGCATGTAATGCAAAATATTATGCTTGGTAAGGTCCTGGATCACAACAGATCTTTAAGAAAGATACTTCATAAGGTATAACACATGTATATTATATGTACATTAGCAATAGTGTTAATTTAACATTGACGTTTTCACTGTGCACAGAATACAAAGCACTGTTTATCCTAGCTAATGCACATAGTTGTTATTCATCATATGTGAACATCCACTTCACAGGGATTGCTTTTTAAATTTTATCCTAAAATTGCTGGACCGGAAACTTCTTATGAACCCGTGTTTTCATAGTATGTGTTGAGGGGTGTAAAATCTGTAAATTTTGTTCTGTATTTTCATTTTATTTTGCTCAAGACAACAGATGAACTACATTCAGGACAAATCAAAGCATATCCTTTTCCCAGTTGTACCTCACTTTTAAAACAGCTGTAAAGACCAAGTAATTGGTTTTTTGAATTCTTTTAGACCTTAGTGTTACAAAGGATCCGTTTTGAGACTCATTACACATGTATTTAAAAAAAATCCAAATTGAGATATTTCATAGACATTATGAATATAGCTAACAGATATTGGCCTAAAGTGACAATAATGTTTGTAAAGTATAAATAATATCAACTTGAATCATAACGCTAAAATGCATCCAGCCCTGCAAGTGGTCCTCCAACTTACAGGGAAAACTTGGCGAATGGTGACAGGATTGGCACTTCAACAACCGTAAAAACTTCACACAGCTCCTTTCTGACCACTGTGGGAATACCTCTGAAGCTGCCACCCACAGGAAGGCTGCTAGCATTATGAAGGGGATGGAGAAAAGCCCTTGGGAGCCTCATTCCCGGAAGAGTCGGAACCATCGGAGAGCTAATGGGGTCAGGCCTGTTAGGGATCGGAACTGGTGTGGTGCTGAGGTATCGCCAGCTTTATTGCAACACTCGGGGGTCTCAGTTTGAGGCAGCCCATTCATGTAGGTGTGTGGAACATGTTGTTTCTCCAGCATGATGATCATCTTCCTGTGCTGTCGGAGGAGCTTCGTAAACTCCGCATTTCAGTGGGGTAAACTTTTTATTAGTCTGTTTGCTATAATGGCTGTCATACTCAGGGGGAAGCTTTTGCTGAGGCGGACTGGCTCCTTATGATGGTGTCCAATGTCACTCCTTTCAACGAGTTTAATATAAGACTCAGATTAAGGCACTTTCTGGGTGCTTTATCTGTTGTCTCAGTGTATGCTCCAACCACGGTGAGTGATGTCTCGGTGAGGGAAACATTTTATTTGTAACTGCACTTGGTGGTTGATGGGTGCCTGAAAGGTGACACTCCTCTGGTCTGGGGTGACGTCAGTGCAACCACTGGCACTGACAGGGCTGGCTATGAGGATTGTGTCATTCCCTATGGGTCTTGTTGCTGCTAAGATCCAGCTTAGGTCCAATAGGCTACCACCTACTAGGAGAATGAAGCTTGAACTGGCCAGACTCCAAGAGCAGACTGTTTCTAATGGGTCTGCATGCAGTTTTTGTGAGGAACTTGCAGAGTTAGGTGCGACTGCTGATCCTAATGTGATGTGTGAGACCTTCCGTGACAAGACCCTGAAGGTTGCTGATGGTTGTGTTCCCAGAAGGAGGAATTTCATCTTGTGCATGGCTTGATGTTAACTCCAGTCTGTACTGGGAACTGAGAAGGATGGCTGTGTGGGCTCTGAGGGCAGATAAGCAGGCGTTTGTTAGAGGAATCTGTGAGCAAGTGACACACTATGATTTAGTGACTCATGTCAAGCTGATGCTCCAATTAGCTGTTGTAACAGTAGGGGGCGCTAGAGCTCCCTTGAACCCTCAGGTACCACTCCAATTCCAATTATTATTTATTTTATAATAATAATGTGCACTAAGCACCCTCCACTCCACACTACACATACAATACACACTCCAATAATCAATAATCAAACCAATCCTCCTCTCCCAGACGCGTTACCACCCTTCCACCCAGCTCAGCTCAGCATCTGGGCTTTCCCACAGTCCTTTTATATTCCCTGACCCGGAAGTGTTTCCAATCCTACAGTCCATGTGATTTCCAATCCTACAGTCCATGTGATTTCTTATCACTTCCGGGTCAGATAAAAAGTCCTTCTCTTCAACCCGGAAACACGTCATTCCTTCTGGTCATATGATCATGACATGCTTCCGGGTTATAGGGCACGTATAAGTCCTTGAGCCTCCCTACAGCGACTCCCGGTGGCCACCATGGTATCCAGCAGGGCTGTGCATACAAACTAGAAGGTCCATGAGGCCCTGCTGGAATTTGGGGAACCTCCATGCTGTCGGGAGAGCTCCACCTGGCGGCCAGGGAGTGAGGGCCGGGATAGTTAGCCGGCCATCCACCACACTGTGAACAACCCAATCTCACTAAGACTGCACAGGTGGTGAACCATCTGAGGGTAGGGAAGGCTGCAGCGGTTTGTGGCATCCAGGGTGAAGGCTGTCCTCCTGGCATTACAAGCAATCTTTGCATCATCCCAAATGACAGGAAATTGGGACTTATCATCCCAGTTTGGAAAGGGAAAGATGATTGCCTGGATTGTGGCAAGTACAGGGGGGTAACATTGCTCTTGGTGCCTGGTAAGGTCCTCACTAGAGTCATCCTCAACTGGATCTGTAATCACTTGCTCACCTACCAGAGAATGGAGCAGTCTGGTTTTACACCTAAGAAGTCTACCATCAACCACATCCTGGCACTGAGGGTTCTCATTGAGTGCAAATGTGAATATTGGCAGAATTTCTTTGCAGCCTTTGTCGATTTTCGTAAAGGATTCGGCTCGCAACTCAGCTGATCGAGCTGCCCTTTGGGACATCCTGAGACTTCAAGGGATCCTGAAGTTGCTGGATATCATGGCTGGCTTGTACATTGGTATTGTGAGTGCTGTGCAGAGTGGAACCAGAACCTTTTTGTTTTTCCTTGGTGACTCTGGGGTACATCAGGGGTGTGTTCTTGCTCCTACTCTGTTCAATGCTTGCATAGACTGGGTTTTGGGCAGGGTCGTGGGTTATCTGTTGGTGAAGCAACATTCACTGATCTTGACTTTGCCGATGATGCAGTGATCTTTACAGAGTCAATAGAGACTTTGTTCAGGGCTCTCGAGAAACAAAAATGAGGAGTCTGAGTGTTGAGGCTTGTCAGTATTCAGAATAAAAACCAAGATCCAGGTCTTTAATGACTTCTTGGGCACAGCCATCAGCAGTGTGTGTCTCTGCAGAGGGAATGTCGACCTTGACAAGAGGTTTACTTACCTTGGCAGTGACATTCATGTCTCTGGTGACTCTTCCTATGAAGCCAGAAGACAGATTGGGAGAGCATGGGGGTTCATAAGGTTGGTGGAAAGGGGTGTGTGGCGCTCCTGATACAAGTAAGGACGAATGTCCAGGTCTATATGGTTGCGAGACATGGACGCTTATCCAGTAACCTGAGACGAAGACTCGACTCCTTCAGTACTGCGCCTCTTGGGTACCGCTGTTCTGACTTTGTGTTAAACAAGCGGTTGTGCATGGAGTCCATGTGGCACGTTTCCCCAAGGGTGATCTGGCTCGCACGAGTGGTTGGACCAGGCCAAGGAAACACACACATAGTAGCTGGCTGCAGCAGATAAATGGTCATTTCTGGAGACTGGACCACATGTCTGCCTGGGGGGTTGCCAACTAGGATTCCGAGCGGTTTCATTGTTTGGTGGGTGCAGCAACGCTACCAGTACATACTCCCAAACCTGACCTGATCTGAAATCATGTTGCTGGAGAAGAGCACCTCTTGAATAGAACACTAAGGCAAAACCAATATTCAATACTTTTGTAGCCACAGAGCATTAGATTATAAAGTAAGCTTTTCTTTAACATCAGCACTATCTTAGAAGACACGGTAGAAAGAGCCCAAAAAAATGTTACTTAAGATGTGTATACCTTTTTAACATTAAAACCAAGATTTTGCTAAGATGTACTGTATACAGCGTGCACATTTGGCAATTTCAACTGCAGTAGAAATTGTGTTCTTTTTTAAAAAGGCTAACTTTCTAGCAGCAGCTCCCCTATGTGCAGGCAGCTGTGTGTTACTATGCCATCAAACTCTCTTTCAGTTTGGCTCAACTATGCTAGATTAAAAAAAAAAAAACTACATCTTACTAAGTCAGCTTGATCATTTAAATTATAAACAAGTCATATTCAATAATGATGGGAGAAAATACCTAAAAAACTTTATAAAGCTGACCTGTGTATTGATAGTATGTTATTTCTGCTCAGTTTTGTCAACCACTAATAAGCAGTTTCCTTTGGATCCATGCGGTGACAAGGTAAAGGGATGCAAGTTGCCGGTCCTAGCATAAACAGCAGGTAAAAGGTGAAAATGCAACACTGCCCAAAATAAAGCTAGCAAGTGCATTTAACAGATCAGTCAATTGTATTTATCTAGTCTATGTACTGAAACAGTATTTTACTAACGTGCACTTGTGGGTAATAATGGTGGCCATTGACAATTACATTTAGCATACAACTGATCTGTTCTATCTGAAGAAATACCATGGTTCCAGCTTTCGTCCAGTCACTAGAATGAATTTCTCAAGTTAATCAGCATCATAACAGTAAACAAAATATTGTTAAACAGCTAAATAAGTGTAAGTGAGTTACTTATAGTACTGTTGGGTTGTTCTGTGCTATAATTCCAGTGTGCTTCCTCATCAGGTGTTTATGCACTGAGCTAATGCCCTTATGGAACATAGTCTGGTTTTTACACAAAATGAACACCCATTATCTTAAATTTTTGGGTGAAATACCACCATGCAGAAGGGAATTTTGACCGATACTTGGAGGAACCTTCTTTCGCTAATTGTGGTGCAGCTGCTGCCATGATTAGCCTACTCAAAAATAGTACAGAGAGTTGTTGCATGCTGGTGTGCAATGTGGGGGCAGGGATGAGTAACCAATTAAAAAAAATACAATTTGATTAAAATTTTTAGTCAACTACAACAATTGATCATGACAGCCTTACTGAACATTAAAAAAAATATTTAAAAGCAAAATATGAAAAAGCTGTTTACAAATGTCATTTGTCAAGTGGTTATGTCAAACAATGGCAATGTTTAAAAGTACCTATCTGTATATTGCACCAGTAAATGCATTTACATGTGTTTTAATAACCCGGTTATTCACAGAAACCATTTACTAAAATGCCTTGTAAAACACTTGTTCTGGTTAGAGAAACCAGGTTCACACTTGTAGATTTCTCTGCAAGTAACCCAGTTGATCGCATTAATCCTTCTCTTAGCTAAAATAGTAACATCTGTTATGTAGTTCAATTGCTTTTTAAAGTAATGAGTATAATGGTGCAATACTTATTTTATTGAAGTAAAAATACCAGAGTTTTTATCCCAGCAGCACTGGGTTTAAGGCAAGAAGCACACATACCAGTATGTATGAAATGAGTGTGCTGCATGCAATCCACTAACAGAAACCAATAAATAACGTGTCTGTTTAGTTTTAATCAAGCTGTACGCTACAGATATGTTGAAACAGTGTGATTGGGTGACGCAGCAGCCAGTGTCCATAAGTCGAATCAATGGTGGCTCAGGCTGGGGATGTAAAGAGGGGATATACAGTAGGTTATTTACGTCACCGCATATGAAGGACTAAATGTATTTATAAAACACAAGAAACTTACCATAGGTTCCATGTTTGGTTTCGCATTCACAGAGGCCGATGCTGTGGTTTAACTCTGTTTTGCGCAGTTTAGTGACGTTGGACCACTTTACTAAAGGAAAACTCTATACATAAACTTGGGCATGTAATTTTTTTTTTTTTTACAGAAACTGAGTTTCTGCTTTAACTGGGTTACTCACCTTACCCTGGTTTTCTGTGTGCATGTAAACCAACTAAGCATGTCAAACACCACAGAAATAAACTAATCATCAATTAAGTAAACGGAATACATTTAAGGTACTTACTGCAGTAATGGCATCTATATTTGCACCAGCAGCACAAAGATGACGGACAACTTCGAGGCCCCCATTGTGAGCTGCTAAATGCAGTGGGGTTTTTCCATACTACAAAAAATGTAAATAAATAAGACAACATCAACAGTTATGCAAAGTACTGGGGAAATAAAATCAAATTACATATGTGAGTGTGTATATATCTGTGTGTCCTATGATGAACTGGCACCCCCACCCATATTTTGTGCTCAGTGATGCTAGATAGGCTCAAACTACACCCAAATCTGATAATGGTGGTTAGAATGTTCAGTAAAAGGATGGATAGATTAATAAATAAATATTTTTGCCTACAACTTCATGAATGTATGTTAGGTAGTAAAGTTTAAAATGGTAACGAATCTCATTAGCTTACCTAAATATTATGTGTTATGCAACTGTAAACATGACATAAGAAATATTACATAATAAAGTTAAATAAAAATAAAATATGTACCTTACTCGAGTCCTATCAATTGAGTAATCTATTAAAAAACTACATCTGTAGAGATTTGGCATAATAACAAAGTTTCATGTAAAAGTAAATTCTGTCAACGGTCAATTAAGTTTTAACACCATTTTACTTACTTTGTTTGGGATATCCAGACTACATTTTGCATCACAAAGAGACAGAACAACAGGCAGATTGCCATCTTTACAGGCAATGTGCAATGGCGTGTTGCCATGGCGATCTTGAATATCAACATAACAGTCATGTCTTAATAGGCACTTGACAATTTCAATCTGAGATCTTCTTACAGCAAGATGAAGGGCATTATGTCCATCCTAAAAAATATATATATATTTTATTACGTATATTTACATATCTCACTCAAAAGTTAAGAATAATTTATGTGGATTGAAATCCACTTTTTTTTTTTAAATAAAAAAAAGGTGCACTCTTCAAAATAAATGCGGAGGGTAGTTTATTCAAATCTATTCATTTTAGAAGAAAAAAATAAAATATTATATCCTTATTTTTTAAAATCCATTCAAATCTAAAATAGAAATTTTTTGTTTTTCAAGGAGGGAAAATTTTTTTTTTAAAAGTTGTTAAAAGAGAATGTTTAATATTTCACTCAAACATCTATATTACTTGCCTTATCTAGCAAAATACTTTATCTATCTATCTATCTATTATGAGAAGTATGAAAATTTATGACGAGATATATCTTAACATTAGAGCTCTAATAATGTGTTAATACTTAAATATTCGGAACTAGATTTTTAACTATATTTCACGGGTGATTACGTTTACAGATTAATTCAAACGGCATATATATTAGGTTTCATTGCTATTCAGTATACTGTACTTTTATTAACATTAGTCACAGGAAGCCATGTACAGATAAGAGTCAACTAAGGAATGATTTAATTTAATTCTTAAAAGAATTTATCAGAATCTGAATCATTTTTATTTTCCAGGACATAATGTACAGGAAGAGAAGGAACTTGGTAGTTTTGAATCTGCTTATAACAGAAAACAACATAACATATAAACAACACAAATAACACAAGTTGAACAACATATGTTATAGACATTTGCAGAATTGTGCAATTATAAAAGAAACGTACAAATCAAATTGTATTTCTGTATACACTGCATGTATTCTGTATACATGTGCATATACATAAACACACACACACACTTTGGTATATGAAAGAACACACACAGTAAGTGGCCAGACATGCTAAATTAAAAGTATGTGAGGTCTATGGCTCTGGGAAGGAAAATGTTTAAGTGTCATTTAGTTTGTGATGACTTGGGTGTGAGGGGTCATGGTGATCCTTTCAACATGGTTTATGATGCTAGATGCACACAGGTCTGCAACAAATGGAAGAGCAAAGGAAATTATTTTATCAACAGACCTCACAACATGCTGCAATTTGTTTCTGGAATGGACCATTAATGAACTAAACTAGACAACAATGAAGAATGTAACCACAGTTTCAATTATGGCTTTATAGAACTGTAGTAGGATGGGCTAGGAAATATTTATTTTCTTTAGTTGTATAGAAAATACATCCACTGCTGCTTTTTAATGATGGAAGTGATGTTAATTTCCCAGCTGTGGGTGTCTGTATAGTTGTGCCCAAAAATTTGAAGTATTGTTAACAGTTACTAAGAAAACCATGTCAATTTGTACACTGAGAGGTAGTAAAAGCAGGAATTGCAGTTAGAAGCCTGCGAGTGATAGTTAAGTTTATAGCTGAAATCAATAAGCCATTATTTACCCTTGAAGTGATCTCTTGCAGTAGTTTTGTAGCTAAAGCTAGTTAACTTTGTATGACTGGATATAAAATGACAACCAGGCCAGTAACACTGTATTGTCCTACAACACTATTTTGCTTCTGCACCCCAGGCCCCTTACAAAAACACCAGTATATTTGCCTTAGAATAGTTGAATTTCTTGGAGAATTAAAACATTAGAACAATTTAGATGAGAACAGGCCACTCAGCCCAACAAAGCTCACCAGTCTTAGCCACTTAATTCTTCTTTAAAAAAAAAAAAAAAAAAAACCCATCAAGCCTAGTTTTGAAAGTCCCAAAGTCTTACTGTCTACCATGCTACTTGGTAGCTCACTTCCAAATGTTTATGCAAAATTTACCCTTAATAAGTTTCCAATCGGGTGGCACGGTGGCGCAGTGGTAGCGCTGCTGCCTCGCAGTTAGGAGACCCGGGTCCTCCCTGCGTGGAGTTTGCATGTTCTCCCCGTGTCTGCATGGGTTTCCTCCGGGCGCTCCGGTTTCCTCCCACAGTCCAAAGACATGCAGGTTAGGTGGATTGGTGATTCTAAATTGGCCCTAGTGTGTGGGTGTGTTTGTGTGTGTCCTGCGGTGGGTTGGCACCCTGCCCAGGATTGGTTCCCTGCCTTGTGCCCTGTGTTGGCTGGGATTGGCTCCAGCAGACCCCCGTGACCCTGTGTTCGGATTCAGCAGGTTGGACAATGGATGGATGGAAGTTTCCAATATGTTCCGGTGTTCTTGATGAACTCATTTTAAAATAAAAGTCTTGATCCACTGTACTAATTTTCTTCATAATTTTAAACACTTAAATCATGTTACCTCTTTATCTTCTTTTGCTTAAACTGAAAAGGCTCAGCTCTTTTAATCTTTCCTCATAATTTATCCCCTGTAGCCCTGAAATGAGCCTAGTCACTCTTCTCTGGACCTTTTCTAGCACTGCTATGTCCTTTTTGTAGTCTGGAAACTAAAACTCAACACGGCACTCCAGATGAGGCCTCACCAGTGCATCTATACACATAAAAGGAAAAGCCCTCACTGACTCATCACTAATTCTCCCACTTTCCATATAGGTGGGATGCTGAAATTTCGCATGCTCATTCCTTGCAGTGTACTTACAAAAGTTAGGCATGTTTCATGTCCTATTGCAACGCCCAAGTGGGGGAAACGGGTGTATCCCCTAAACTGTATACAGTTAGGTCCATAAATATTTGGACAGAGACAACTTTTTAAATCAGTGGGGTGAACAAAATGATTGCATAAAAATGTGAGGCAACTAAAGCATTTTTGTAACACAATCCCTTCATTTCAGGGGCTCAAAAGTAATTGGACAATTGACTCAAAAGCTATTTCATGGGCAGATATGGGCAAGTCTGTTGATATGTCATTATCAATTAAGCAGATAAAAAGCCTGGAGTTGATTTGAGGTGTGGTGCTTGCATGTGGAAGATTTTGCTGTGAACAGGCAACATGCAGTCAAAACACGGTGGAGGCAGTGTGATGGCTTGGGCATGCATGGCTGCCAGTGGCACTGGGACACTATAGTGTTTATTGATGTGACACAGGCCAGAAGCAGCCAAATGAATTCTGAGGTGTTCAGAGACATACTGTCTGCTCACATCCAGCTAAATGCAGTCAAATTGATTGGGCGGCATTTCATGATACAGATGGACAATGACCCAAAACATACAGCCAAAGCAACCCAGGAGTTTATTAAAGTAAAGAAGTGGAAAATTCTTGAATGGCCAAGTCAGTCACCTGGGGCCTCATGTATAACGCCGTGTGTAGAACTCACACTATAACATGGCGTAAGCACAAAAGCGGGATTGTGCGTACGCACAGAAAAATCCAGATGCAGGAATCTGTGCGCACGCATACTTTCACGTTCTTCTACTACATAAATCCCGATTTGCGTGAAAAGTAACGCACGTGCACGCGCCTTCTGTCCCGCCCCAACTCCTCCCAGAATTACGCCTCTTTGAATATGCAAATCAATATAAATAGCCTTCTGTGAAAAGACAATGGGAAAAGCACGGGAGAAAATATAAGAATTTCAGCGAATACCAAGTGGAGGCAAAGGAAAAACGTACTGTTTGTTGGTTTAAACAGTGGTATAATCAACAAAAGGAAGCTGATCGAGTGACAGAGTGTCGGAGAAACTCGAAGGCTCAACTTCACAAAGTCGCACAGTGCCCGAAATAAAAAAAGTTATCACATATCAAAGTTGCCGTGAAAAGGCGAGTCATAGCCCACCGTCTGAGTATCATATGAAAGCTTATTAGGGTACAGAGAAAAAAAACAGGCACACAATGGGGAAAAAGGCACGAAATGTCAACTTTAATCTCGAAATTTCCACTTTAACCACGTAGTTTATTTTGCCATTAAAGTAGAACATCATAAACTTCATCTTAAAATCGTTTAATTTACTAGTTTCTCAAATCCCATTGTAACTAAAGTGGCATGTTAAATGCTTTGTTCTGTATTTGATCTTCTATGTGCTCTATGTGTATGAATCACTACCTGCTTTTAAACGGGCTTTCTCTTTCTCCGACAGGACACATAATCCATTACATTCTTGATATTACAGCTCTCTGAATAATTAAAATACTGAGATGTATACGTGATATCTTTTTCATGATGATAGGAATGAAAGCATGTTATTAAACATGGGAACACGGTGGCGCAGTGCTTGTTCATGTCTCATGCAAGAGGCTTGCTGCGCCATGCGCGACCTTTGATGAAATAATTTATCACAGCAGTACTGTCTCTTTCAAACGTACTAACCTCCAATTCCTGTCCTTACTTTTCTTTCTCCAAAAACTCAATCGCCACACAATAAGCTATGTAATAGACGTGAAGCCATCTGTAAGCTTAGAACTTCGATTCTTCAAAACTTTTAAGGAACATTGAAATATCTTAGTAGTACGTGTTTAATTATTATATCCGTCTATCTTTCCAGTGTCGCGTCAGCACCAGCAAGAATACAGCGCAAGGCAGGAACAATTACTGAACTAGCTAGCGCTGCGGCACCGTGTCCTCACATGTTTAATTATTAACAATACAGATTATTTAAATGAAGTTAAAGTTTTATCTGTATAATATTAACAACATGTTTTGCTGCATTTCGTCTTAGAAATGAATACCGTCATCACATGTAAATACGCGCTTTATAAAGTGGCGCAGGTTGTGCAATATTACAACTGTAGAGCAAGTTTACAGTGGGGTAATTGTACTTATAAGTCCAAACATTTCTACAAGGAGCACTTGATGGACTGATTTAGTGTGTTTAGAGTTCTTGGGATGAAACTGTTTCTAAACCGCGAAGTCCGTACAGGGACTAAAGCGTTTGCTGTGGCTCAGGCAGCGTCTGCTTCATTCTGTATACCGATAATTCTCTTTCCAATCAGCTGCTGCTGTGATTTCCCACTCAGATACAGTGATATAAATACTCCGAGTGGTACAGTGAGAGTAATGTGGAAAAAGATGATCTGCTGTGGCAACCCTTAACGGGATCAGCTGAAAGAAGATGCAGTGAGAGTTACAACGCTAAAGCAGTTATGGTATTTGGAATACTATGGCTATTCCCTGGACCATTATATTGCTACAGGTTAATTACAATCAGATGCATTACACTAATAAACAATATGCAGTTAATTTCAGTGTATTTATAAAGCCGCGCCAGGAATGTGGATTTAAGAAAGAAAGGGTGATCACACAGGAACAGTAGCACTGCTTTGACACTGGGTGCCGCCAGTCTGCAAAACCGGGCGGATAAATTGCGTACGCCAAGGAATGAGTTACCGTGGAAATGTGTGTGGCTTTACGCCAAGTTTAGGTTTTATACATCGCGATTTGAGCGTGGAAAGGTTCGTACGCAACATTTCTGTGCGTACGCACCGTTTATACACGAGGCCCCTGATCTTAACCCAATTGAGCATGCATTTCACTTGTTGAAGACTAAACTTCTGATAGAAAGGCCCACATACATACAGCAACTGAAAGCCACTGCAGTAAAGGCCTGGCAGAGCATTAAAAAGGAGGAAACCCAGCATCTGGTGATGTCCATGAGTTCAAGACTTCAGGCTGTCATTGCCAGCAAAAGGTTTTCAACCAAGTATTAGAAATTAACATTTTAATTCCAGTTATTTAATTTGTCCAATTACTTTTGAGCCCCTGAAATGAAGGGATTGTGTTAAAAAATGCTTTAGTTGCCTCACATTTTTATGCAATCGTTTTGTTCACCCCACTGAATTAAAGCTGAAAGTCTGCACTTCAACTGCATCTGAGTTGTTTCATTTAAAATTCATTGTGGTAATGTACAAAACCAAAATTAGTAAAAAGTTGTCTCTATCTAAATATTTATGGACCTAACTGTATATAGATAGGGGAAACCCCGCCTCACTATTTCTGTGACTTCCAATATGCGTAGGAAGCCCAAATTTCCCATGCTTATTCTTTACACTGTACTTACAAACGTTAAGTATGTTTCATTTTGCACCATGCCCTGTAACAAACTTTCAAAAATAACGTCTTCTTTTTGGTGGTTCTCACCATTATGCCGTAAGGAACTTTTAGAACTGACCTCTCCTTTTGGCGGTTTCATTCCTTATTTCCGTTAACAGACAATTTATTTCACAGCAGAGACACACAAGGGCCGCTACCGGACCCCCTTCCTTTTTCCGCGCGGCCACTGTCCTCACACCTACCATGTGGTTGGCTCCCTGCCTATATACATTAACAACATCCCACGCTCATGTGCCTCCTCACTCACTTCCTTACTTTCCTCAGCTGTTCATTGTGCTCACTGCTCCCTTCTTCTTTACTCCACCGCTTCAAGCCTGTTATTGTTTGCCTTCCTTCACGTCTTCCTGCTGGTGACTCCTGCCTTTTCATTTACTCCACCGCTTCAAACCTGTTATTGTTGGCCTTGCTTCACGTCTTCCTGCTGGTGACTCCTGCCTTTTTGTTACAATCATCAAATTCACTCTCAATACTAAAATAAGCCTACAACAATTACATTGACAATCACGTTATGTTATTTTTAAAATGTTTCCTTTTCTTTTTCATAAATACTTTAACACACTACTTCTTTGCTGTGAAGCGCGGGTATTTTGGTAGTTATTGTATAAAGCTTGAGCATAACCTACTTGGACTTGTACTCCACACATCGTGCTATATATAACCTAACATTCTGCTTGCCTTGTTAATGGCTTCTGAACACTGACAGTTGATAGTGTCAAGTCCACTATGACTCCTTCTCATAAGGGGTACTCTCAATTTTCAGACCTCCTGTTGTGTATTCAAACCTAACATTTTTACTTCCTATGTGTAATACCTTACTTTTATTGACATTAAATTTCATTTGACACAAATCTGCCCAAGCTGGTATGCTGTCTAAGTCCTTCTGTAATACTTTAATTGATACCAAATTATCTGCCAATCCACCTACCTTGGTACCATCTGCAAAATTAACCAGTTTGTTACTTGTATTCCTATCCAAATTTTATATTATATATTATATATATATATATATATATATATATATATATACACACAGTATATATACACATACATACAACACACCTCTGTGGAACACCACTCTTAACATTAGCCAATACTGATAAGGTTCCTTGCACCATCAGCCTCTGCACTCTGTGTCTGAGACAATTCTTCACCCATCTACAAACATCACCCTGAACTCCCACTCTTTTAGTTTGATGCCCAACCTCTCGTGTGGCACATTATCAAATGCTTTCTAAAAGTCAAGATAAATAATATCATATGCTCCACTTTTATCATATCCTTTTGTTGCTTCCTGATAGAATTCCAGCATTTAGTAAAACATGACCTCCCTCTTCTGAACCCATGCTGACTGTTCAGAAAACCTGCTGTACTTGCCATGTGCTGCTCAATCTTAGTAATTCTTTCATTAATTTTCCTGTGATGCATGTTAAGCTTACTGGCCTATAGTTGCTTGGATCTGCCCGGTCACCCTTCTTATATAACGGGATAATATTTGCCATTTTCCAGTTATTCTGAATCTCTCCAGTGCACAGTGACTTCCTAAAAATATGTGTCAAGGGTTTATATATGTACTCACTAACCTCCTTAAGAACTCGAAGGTAAATATGATCTGGTCCTGGCGATTTGTTTGGTTTCCGCCTATTTAATCTGAGTAGTACTTCTCCCTCTACAATTACTCAGAACCTCCTTATTAGTCCTATTTACCATTGGGAGGTTATCCACTTCCTCACTTAAGACCTCACAAAAATGCATGTTTACAGCGTCCGCTATTTCACTGTCTGTATTTTTTAATTCCCCTTTACTATTCTTGATGTACTTCACCTCCTCCTTGACTGTTCTTTTACTACTAAAATACTGGAAGAATCTCTTAGGGTTGTCCTTTGCCTTATCTGCCATACTCCTCTCCAACTGTCTTTTAGCCAACCTAAAATCCTTCTTGACGGTTGCCCTTATGTTCTCATATGCCCTACGATTCACTTTAGAGTTATTAGTCTTATATGCCTTATAGAGATGTTTTTCCCTTTGCAGCTTGTTTTTTAACTCTTTATTAACCCTTTGCAGAGTTTTTTAAAAATTTCCTATTAATTCCAAATTTTGGTATGTACCTGTCCTGCATTACATGTAAAACATTTTTAAACCTATTCCACTGGTCCTCGACTGTCTCCACACTTAAAAGCTTATCCCAGTCTATCCTCCTTAGACTTTGTTGGGCAAATTTTAAGCAGATATGGCAGTTTTAATCTTTGCATCCACATTCCTACAAAACGAGAATTGTATTATATGATTGTCACTTGACTCTAGTAGTTCAATCACCTCTATAGCCTTAATTCTATTCTGATTATGACACAAAACTAAATCTAAAGAGACTTCAGTGTTAAAAAAAAACAGTCACTGATCACTTCTAAAAACCCCTGCTCTTGTGCTCTGCCATTTGCAAGGTTATCCCAGTTAATATTCAAAAAGTTAAAGCCCCCCATGACTATAATATCCTTCTGTAAACTTGCCATACATATACATATCCATTTGTTTCACAGTTGTAATAAACAAATTAAATGTAAATTTTTATACTGCTTAGAAATGTAAGTTTCCAGATGTTGAGTGATTTTTGTACAGATACCTATTTACGGCATATGGCCCCTGCAAAGTATTCTTCTGACCTTTTCTAAGATAGATAGATAGATAGATAGATACTTTATTAATCCCAATGGGAAATTCACAGTAGTCACAAGTACAAAAATACTGTAAGCATAAAGTCACTGTTAATTGAGTTTACATGATGAGCCTCACCGATTCATATGTGCAATAGTTTCTTCTTTGAAACAAAAAATTAGATATTTAAAAGGAAAACAATGTCTTTACTTTTTATATTGGGAATAAGATATTTGCTTACAGTTTAGATCCACAATGACCTATTTTAATTTATCAAAAAATAAATGCATTACTTTATCTGAATTCCTCTCAAGATAATTTTGAATCAAGCAATCAGTTTGTTCTACTCAAGGTTTAATCAACAATTTAAAGACCAGAAGATGACTGTTAAACACTGGTATAACTGTAAAATTACAGCTCAGAGTTAATACCAAAAATTAGATCAGAGCATCAAAAGCAGAAAAAATCAGAAAAGCAAAGGCCTAATTGAGGTTTAAGGTTCTGAATTTCAATTGTACTAGCCAATCCGCGGCGTAGCATATGCAGCATAATTATTTATTGATGGGTGAACACTTCCTGAAAGACACAGTTGTCCAAATGGGGTGGGTTTGAGTATACGACTGTGAGTGAATGAAAAGATGGAACTCTGGAGAAAGCAACATACAATTGTCCGTGACTGAAAACTGGTTTTGGCAGATACAGGTATATCGTTTTGAAAGTTTGTCCCTGTGCCTTATTAATTGTCATTGCAAAGGCCAATCTAACAGGAAATTGTCTGCGTGTAAAAGTAAAAGGCAAATTTTAATCTGATGGGGTCAGGGAAATGCGGGGAATAGGGACAGTTTGTGAGGTAGCAGCTGCGATTGTTTTACACTCTAGTAAATTGCGGTGAATGCTGGTAACAGTCAGTCTAGTGCCTTTACAGAGACTTCTTGCTGGCATGAGGTTTCTGAGAAGCATGACGACTGAACCAATTTTAAGTCTGAGTTTATGCGGAGGCATGCCAGTGGGAGTAAGACTGCTAAGAAATCCTTCGGGGAATGAAAGTTGATGTGCGGGATCATCTGTGACGATGGAGTCAACGCTGGTGAAAGTTACTTTGTCGGTAGGGGTAAGTTTCAGTACCTGTTCATTAGGGTGCAGCGAGTCTTCGTTGGTGACACTTAATATAGCTCGCGTACTGAGTTTTTCCGGAGTCACAGTTGAGAAGTCGATGTCGCCACATAGTTGTTGAACAGGATCAGAAATAAAAGGAAAACAATGTGAAGGTAATGTTGCAGGTGTTTTGTTTTTCCCGTCTTGCGAAATCTTGCTCGTGAGGAAGAGCAGTCATATTTGTCGTCAGCGCAAGTACATGCCTGTGACGCCACAAAGGTTGCTTGTTAATGCAACCGGCGACAGTAAGTGCTAGAGTTGGCGGGCGGGGCTCTGTCGTGCGTACCCCATGACGCGGGAGGAGGGTTAGAGTTGGCGGGCGGGGCTCTGTCTTGCGTGCGTATCCCATGGTTGGGCGACTTGGTGGATTATATATAGAAAAGCAGCTGGAACCAAAAAGAACAATGAAAAGTCAACATGGCTCAGAGGTGCATGTGGACTGTAGCAGAGACGAAAGCGACTGAGGCGGTGTTTGGTGAAGTGCTGCATGCCTCGAGAGTGAGGGTGGACTCGGGAGGAGGGTTAGACTTGGCGGGCAGGGCTCTGTCGTGTGTATCCCATGGTCTCTGTCTTGCGTGCCATGGTCGGCTACTTAGTGAATTGTTGGTGGGCGGGGCTCTGTCTTGCTTGCCATGGACTTAGTGAATTATATATATAGATTACTTGTGCTTTTATTTGTGAAATCAACAGACCTGGATGCTTGGAAATGTGTGTCACAATATTAAACAGAGGAGATATTATGATAACCTAGGCATGTGTTCTTGATAATGCCTTTCTAGACAGCTTAAAAAACATATTTTTTGCTTTAGCCAAATTGTTAAAAAATAATAAACTTTCTTGTTTACTGAATGCAGGAAAAATGTGTTCAATACAACTTGCAAAATAATCAAATTAAACTCAAGGTAACTGAGTTTAAATGAATTATATTTACTAGTTCATTAAATATATATAAAAATGAGTACTAAAATTATTGATGCAAAACATTAATACCTATTTTTTAAGTCTAGCCTATATAACGCTTATAATCAGCTTGCATATCATTAATTGTGTGCATTTCTCTTGACAAGGATCATTCTTTTAGCAATGCAATATAAAAATGGCTTACCTTGTCCGTTGAATCAAGGTCAGCCCCGTGGTCCACAAGACAATCAACGATATCTCGATATCCTCTAGCAGATGCTGTGAGAAGAGGAGTCTCACCTTCTTTATTTTTTATATTAACATTACAACCAGCTTCACAAAGAGATTTTGCAACAGCATTATAACCATGCCAGGAAGCACAATGTAGAGGAGTTTCATGTTCCTAAATAAAAAGACATACTAGTTACTACATTAACATACTAGTTACTACATTAAATGGTCTTACCTTTAAAAGGATTAGAAGTCAGTCATATGGTGAAATAATGTCTTGATGTACATGATGTCATTAAAGGTCTTAATTAATCAACAGATGTTGAATGCTTTACTTTCTTAAAGTGAAATGCTGATGCTGCATACATATATTTGGTAACTTTCTTAAAATGAAATGTTGAGTCAGCATACATATATTTGAATAATCTTCGATCTATATGCTAAATTATGTTATGCTGTTTTATTTGACTGGAAATCTTTAATTACAAGGGAATTCATGTACTTAAGACATATAGATTAACCGTTGTGTAATGTAAATGGTTTACTATCATTTTTCTTGATTCAGTTTTATATTAAGGAGTGGTTAATGCTATTTCTACTATTTTTTGCTTTGCCAAATTGGGATTCCTCCTCCCCCCACCCCCCAACCGCCCAACTGTAGTGGAAGGTGTGGTGGAAATTGCTCTACAAGTATGCTGACTCAAAAGTTAATTTTAGGTTTTCTCTGATTCACCACACTGTGATATGTAATACTGGGTGATCAATAAATAAATGACCAAACATAATATTTTTATCTCATTTGTTAAGCTAGGTTATCCATATTTACTTTTAGGAATTGTGTGAAAATCTGATGATATTTTAAGTCATATTTATGCAGGAATATGGAAAATTCTGAAGGGTTCACTAACCTTCAAGTACCACTGTACACCTGATGTCATCTACCCTAAACTAACCTAACTTGAAGGTAAACTAACATTAGAATAATACATACATCACATAAATGAATAATAATTATCAAAATACAGTACTGATACATTAACAACAAAATTAATACTGTAATATGACCTCTTACAACTGTGTTTTGATGCTATTCTATTTCATTTATTGTACCTCTGTTGTTAAAGTGTGGCGTCATGACTGTACAGGAGTTTTACCTAGCCTAGGAAATGTGACTACTGTGGCTGAAATTTAGGGTGCGTAGTACAATCTAATGTACAGGTGTGAGAACTTTTGTCTTGATTTTAGTTTAGACATTAAGCTGATTCGGTTAATGGTGAGCAATGTTAGAAACTGACCAAATGGAAACTTAAGCCATAGGTTCATATTTTGGCCGTTGTTATACTGACATGGTATTGTGACTAAAAAGGTGTTACTCACATGATAATATACAAAGGCATTCAATAAAATGCACATAAAGTTATATGTTTTACAAAATCCATATTTTTACCTAAAGTATACAGACTTATAACTGGAGCTGTAACAGGAATTTTAATGTACTGTACACTTAACTGTCCCTAAGGATAAAGATATGTTCTAAAAATGATTTTATTTGATGTACCAAAAGTGATACAGAATCCTAATGGGTACATATCACATGATGCCATAAAATAGAATATAATTAACATAATGACAAAAAACAAGAATTAATTTTCATCAATTTTTTTCCCTGTTAAAGACTTACCCGATCTTGAAGGTTTGGATTAGCTTGGACACTACATAAATACGTAACAACGTCCACATTTCCATATCGAGCAGCTACATGAAGGGCAGTTTCACCAGACTGCAAATAAAAAAAATATATACTGTACAATAAAATTCAAAGTTTAAGCATTAATTACCACATTTCCAGAGCATTAAGGCATTTCATATGCCTTATCTTTGAATTAAATCTGTGAAGACATGCCATACATGCAGCTTCCTTTCACTAAAAGTACACATTATTTTAGGGAATAAAAACAATTTAAATTTAAAATCTACAATATAGTGGGTTAATACAATGCACAAATATAGAACTGCTTTCCAGTTTATAACAGTAATGGCAAATACACTTAAAAGTTCACCTAGTGAAAGGCACATTTCCATTTATACTCTATGACGATCAACAAAAACACAAAAGCAATAATAAGGTTCACCTAATCAACAAATTATCAAAAAAGTGTGTTCATCTTTTAACATTTTTAATATTTAAAGCAAAGACTTTATTATTGCCTGAAACAGAAAAAAAATGTAATAATTTATTTTTTTTACTTTACCTTATCTTGAATATCCAGAGGGCATTTCATTTTATGCAGGAATCTCAATGTTTCCACGTGACCATGCCTTGCTGCATAATAAACAGCACTTGAACCAGACTATAAAAAGAGAGAACAGCTTACTTAGTAAAACTTAAAAAATAATAATACAAAATACACATTTACAAAAAATATAAAGATGTGTATAAAAGAAACGAATATTTTTACTTGTTTTTATGATAACAAGTTAATTACTCCAACAACATAAAAGTCTGCACAAGACTGTGCTCCAAATGAAAACACAAAAATAAAGTTCAACGATCTTGTTCTGAGACATACTAACCTTGTCATAAGCATGAATCTGGGCTCCCTTTTTCATCAGCAAATCTAATATCTGAATATTTCCACAGCCAGCAGCTATAAGCAAAGGTGGTGTCCCATGCTAAAATAAATTTAAGGAAAAAATAATTTAAAAATTGTTGTTCATACATTTATTTTCTACATTATGTAATTGATAACATTGCACTTTCAAAAAATTTTTGCCAGTGCTTGTTTAACAGTTATTTTGTTAAAAAAAAAAACAAAACACACACAGGGCCAAAAACCATTAATCAGTCTAAAAAGTAACATTATCAGAGCTGAATCCACAAATGAATGGTCAATATACAGTACAATTAAACCTGTACTGATAATACATAATAGTGATGCTCTGAATGACTGAGAATGGCTGACCAGATTGCACAGTTTTTTGTTCTTCGAATTCTGTCAAGCATCCAGCTTTTATTTAAGATTTTATGAGACAAATAATGCAAACTTTCTGCATGCTCAGATACCCACTTCTTATATTTGGTTATCTGTACCATTATTGGAGCTTTGTTTGGGCCTTGTTTGAACTTTTAGCCAACCTAAACAATGTAATTCATTGTCTTAAAAGATATTTGGACAAATAGTCTGCTCTTCTTAAATTTCCATAAGCAGTGTTCAGTAACAGAGTAAGTACAAGCATTCAAACCTGCTCAAAGCTGAATTTTAATGGAGAAGACTGATCCTCAGAAAACTTCCATGGAAGTTAAAACAAAGCAGATCACTCAGTGAGCCACACGTGGTGTACTTGGGATTTTTAGATAGGTGTCATTTAAGAGTTTGTTGCTTTAGTGTCATTATAGTACATTAGTAAATCACTATTAGACACCACATTACAGGTATTTTCCATGTGGTTCTGCATTCCTTTGTGGCAGATACATTTCTATAGAAATGGAAGTTGTGTTTTATTTAGAAGACTTTTTTTTTTATATTCTTACCCACTTTTATTCTTGTTTCATTTTGACAAGCTTCACTTGAACAGATGGTAGGTACTCTTCATTTTCAGAAATTCGGCAGTTTAATAGCAGGAGTTAGCACACAAGTTAGAAGAAAGCATGTGATGGCACAAGTAAAATGTAGGGAAAAGTTATTTCATGTCCTAACTATTTGTATGACACAATGTTTTTAATGCTCAATGTATACTTAATTTTAATTCTTATAAAGGGTAAGAGGGGACTAGCATGGCTATGTTTTTCAAGGAAACAGTTGTTTAAAAGTTGACAAAGCTAGAACACTATTGTTAAAGCCATTTATTAAATCTGCTGTCAATTTAACTTTTATATGGTGGTTTAAAAACCTTTACCATTAAGGACAAAAACTGTCTAAACAATGTTGTTGAAATATGTACTAAAATTATTGGTTTGTCCAGTCCACTTTCACTGCAGTGTATCACAAACAAACCTGCAACTTGAAGGCAACAGATGACTTAAGTTTTCAGGGTCAATAGTAATAGATTTAAGACTTTTATTCCCAGAGCTGTAAGAATTTTGAATTCTAGTAGTTGCAGGGATCCTGCTGAATTCTGAATTAATATTATGTGTTATATTATAGCTCAGTATTCTTATAGATGTATGTACTGCTAATAATAATGAATGATGATATGTGTGTAACAAAGTAAAGTTAAATGACACTAATCCAGTACCAACATTATGTGGGTATTTTCCAAACTTCCCTATATTCTGCAATATATTGTCAGGATCAGTACCGGTGTCCTGTGACCATTAGGTGCTCTACTCAGGGAAGAAAATGGTTGGATGGAAAATTGCCATTTACAGTTTGTTTACTTTGAATTGTGAAAATGTTTTAATGTTTTAAACATTCGATAAAACTGTAATAAATTAAGCATCGCTTTAGTAAGCTGAATCTTCTAAGGGATTCAATCATGACCACAGCCTTTCTAGTAATTGGAAGAATTTCCAGGTGTACTACATTAAAATTACATATAATCATTAATTTTACTCTGCATGGTGTAAATGCAACAGTGCCTGACTCGTATATTAGAAGCAATGAGTTATTAAGCGTAAGCAGGGATAGTTACTTTTTTTATACAGTTCTAGTTACGGTTGGATAACTTTGTTCATTAGCTAAATTTAACAAGATAAAAAACTTTTATTTAATATTCAATTTTAGTTGATTTAAAACATTCAGTGTTAAAATGTTTCTTTAAGATAAGAAATCAGGAAAGGGGAAATACTTTTTTACAGTACTGTATTTCAAACAGCTGTGTAAAGTTTGCTAAAATCAAACCCATCTTACTATCTTCAGTAGTAACTAAAGGCACAGTTTATTATTATGACTAAACATAAATAACTGCTTTGTAAATAAAATATATACTTAACCATTTAACAATAGAGGTAAAACAAACATATAAAATCAACTAGTAAGAATTGTCTTTTTTTTTTTGCTACTTATCAAAAGAGATGCAGTTTATGAGATGTAAGATGGAGAAAAATCTTACTTTGTTTGGCTGGTTGACGTCATAGTTTGTTAATGACCCAAGTAAATGCTGTAATCCAGGCACGTTATCATCATTAATAGCATGAATGATTGCTTTCATCACAAAAGAATCTTCTTCATCCTTCAAGAATAGAAAAAAAATATTATTTACAAACTTGAATTCTTACATTTACCACCACGGGATAGTTAACTTATGCTTAAATTAATTTTATATATGGGAATGTGAATTTTAGCATTTTAAAGGTTTGCAATACATTTCACTATCCACCCTGAGTTGAAGAGATTTAAGGTACTTTCACTCTCAACACGTTTACATTGCTCTTAATTGGGGGGTTACTTTGTTTCAAATCCCAGTTAGCTCAGTTTCCTTTCACACTGCAAACTTTCAAGTGAGCTAAACATAACAATAAAAAATCCATATACCTGCTTAGGGTTTCTTTCATATAGACAAGTATTTCGGGCAAACTTAAATGAATAAATAAAGGCGCAAATAAACAAAAATATTGAGAAATGTAAGCATAAATAAATGTGTCATGAAATATGTTTTTTGTTGCTTATTTATTTTTCTCTATAATATTCCAAATGCATCATGAAATACTGTTTGAAATAAAACTCGTTTTCACTTGTCAAAAATGAGAGGGTGGGCTCTACCACATACTGCATTTTGATTGGTGAATCGTCTTCTGTAGATTGCTTATGCCTAAGTCAATGCGTCAAAATGGGTGATAAATGTAATTTCTATTATCAGAGAAAGTGAATGATCCAGTGTGAAATACGGTGAGCTACATGTGTATCAGTTTTGACCCCTTGACACGTAAAGCACAAAGTAGCACTCACATTTCGTGACACATTTATTTATTTATACTCACATTTCATAGTATTTTATTTATTTGCACTTTTATTTGTTTATTTAATTTTGTTGGAAATATTCCGTTATATTTTCATTGTACATAAACCTTTTTTTCCCCGGGAGAAAAATCATGGAGTGTTGACAAAAGTTGCGTTTATGCACTGCTATATTTTTTATAATTTTTAGCTGGAAGACTACTTGAAAATGATGCGCTACTAAGATTATGTGCTAAAGAACGTGTTTCAAATAACCGAGTGTACAACAGAAGGCAAGCTCTGCTGAAGGCATACACTGATGTGTTTCAGTTTTATGACAGACGACTTATGTAATTTTCATTTAATTGTATGCTGTTGCGTATTAACTCTCCAGTAGTCGCAATATGAACGTAAGCTCAAATTACTCACAAATCACATGTCTACTTACTGTCTTAGCTTTTATACATGTCTGTTAATGTGTATTTTATCATGCTTGATTAACATTGAGTAACATGTCAAAAGTTAGTGTGTGCATCACTTTAGTGGTGTAAGATAAGGATACTTGATTGATGGTCTCACGTGAAACAGATACTTGTTTCTTGACACTGTCACATGTATTTTGTTCAACCTGATCCCGATCACAAGCAAGTTTATTTTATATAAAAAAAAAAAAAAAAAAAAAAAAATCACACTAGAGATCAAAACCACTGGTCCAGATGAATTAGGTGTGAAAATTCATTTACGTAGAAAAGCTGAAAGCACTTATTAGTAATAGATATTGGGCCTGGGGTTGGTAGTCAACATTTACTTAAAATAAATAAATAAATAGAGAAGACAATGTGTTCCAGGTACTGAGGGATCACACACCTTAGCTTCTACAGGAAAGCATAAAATGAGTTACTAGAACAGACACTTCTTATGAAGATGAATCTCAGCTCTAGGAGGAACAATGTGAATTCTGTCCTGACTGTAAATACAGTCATGGCTGAAATTATAGGCACCCCTGGAATTTTTCTTGAAAATGCACCATTTCTCCCAGAAAATTGTTGCAATTACAAATGTTTTGGTATACACGTTTATTTCCTTTATGTGCATTGGAACAACACAAAAAAACAGAAAAAAGCCAAATCTGACATCATTTCACACAAAACTCAAAAACTGGGCTGGACAAAATTATTGGCACCCTCTACTTAATATTTGGTTGCACGCCCTTTGGAAAAAATAACTGAAATCAAGCGCTTCCTATAACCATCAACAAGCTTGTTAACACCTCTCAACTGGAATTTCCGACCACTCTTCTTTTGCAAACTGCTCAAGGTTTCTCAGATTTGAAGGGCGCCTTCTCCCAACAGCAATTTTGAGATCTCTCCATAAGTGTTCAATCGGATTTAGATCCGGACTCATTGCTGGCCACTTCAGAACTCTCCAGCGCTTTGTCTTCAACCATTTCTGAGTGCTTTTAGAGGTATGTTTGGGGTCATTGTCCTGCTGGAACACCCATGACCTATGACGCAGACCCAGCATTCTGACACTGGGCCATACATTGCTCCCCAATATCTTTTGGTAGTCTTCAGATTTCATGATGCCTTGCACACAGTCAAGGCATCCAGTGCCAGAGGCAGCAAAACATCCCCAAAACATCTTAGAACCTCCACCATGTTTGACTGTAGGTACTGTGTTCTTTTCTTCATAGGCCTCATTCCGTTTTCTGTAAACAGTAGAATGATGAGCTTTACCAAAAAGCTCTACCTTGGTCTCATCTGTCCACAAGACGTTCGCCCAGAAGGATTTTGGCTTCCTCAAGTACATTTTGGCAAACTCCAGTCTGGCTTTTTATGTTTCTGTGTCAGCAGTGGGGTCCTCCTGGCTCTCCTGCCATAGCGTTTCATTTCGTTCAGATGTCGATGGATAGTTCGAGCTGACACTGTTGCACCCTGAGTCTGCAGAACAGCTTGAATATGTTTTGAAGTTGATTGGGAATGTTTATCCACCATTCGGACTATCCTTCATTGGAGTCTTTTATCAATTTTTCTCTTCCGTCCACGTCCAGGGAGATTAGCTACAGTGCCATGTGTTGTGAACTTCTTGATTATGTTGCGCACAGTGGACAAAGGTACATGAAGATCTCTGGAGATGGACTTGTAGCCTTGAGATTGTTGATTTTTTTCCACAATTTTTGTTCTCAAGCCCTCAGACAATTCTCTGCTCTTCTTTCTGTTCTCCATGCTTAGTGTGGCACACTCAGACACACAACAGAAAGGTTGAGTCAACTTTTCTCCATTTTAACTGGCTTCAGGTGTGATTGCTATATTGCCAGCACCTGTTTCTTGCCACAGGTGAGTTCAAACGAGCATCATATGCTTGAAATAAAAAGATTTACCCACAATTTTGAAAGGGTGCCAATAATTTTGTCCGGCCCATTTTTGGAGTTCTGTGTGACATGATGTCAGATTTGGCTTTTTTTCCTGTGTTTTTTTGTGTTGTTCCAATGCACATAAAGGAAATAAACATGTATATACAAAAACATTTGTAATTGCAATAATTTTCTGGGAGAAATGGTGCATTTTCAAGGAAAATTCCAGGGGTGCCGATAATTTCGGCCATGACTGTACATATATGTTCTAGAGTGGCCACATATGGTCCACCTGTGATCAAGATAAGGCTATTTTGTGAGTACTGGACTGTGGGAAGCACAGTCAGTTTAACATTTCACTGGACTGGGTGACAAGGTACAGGCAACATTTGAGAGGTCAGTCTTCTGAAAAGGAGTGGATTTTTTCTACAGGTTAAGTGGAGGCCCCAAGTGCAAGAAGTTCAAGTACCTCGAAGTCTCATTCATAAGTGATAGTTGACATGATTATGAGAGTGACCTACAAATGGGTGCAACAACTGTTTTACACATGTTGTACTGGATAGTGGTAGTTCAATTCTCAGATTAAGTATGCAATTCAAAGATCAGTTTACATCCTCATCCTTACTTATGATCAGAAGACTTAGGTGGTGACCAACACAAGTAGCTGAAATGAGGTTCCTATGCAGGATTGATGTTATCATCCTCTATGACAGGGTGAGAAGGTCAGCAATACAGGAGCACTTTACAGTAGAACTGCTAATTCCCTGGATTGTGAGGAGTAGGGTTGAGGCAGTTTGGATATGTACAATAGCTAGTGTGTCCCAGAGTGCAACCTATAGGCAGGCAGTGTAGCTGGCACGGCTCACAGGAAGGACACTAAGGTACAGATCTAAGACTTTTGAGCAATTATATCTATTGACTGGCCTGGGAGTATCTAAAAACTCCACAGGAGGGTAATTCCATGCCAAATCATCAAACTTTTGGACCTCATCATCACAGATTTTAACTTGGCATGGTTATTTGGTCATATGAGTAACCCATGGAACTGAAATTGCACATGTCTTAGATTAATATTACGGGAGATTTAAGATAACAAAGTTTGAACTTGGGAGAATTATGAATTTGACTGGCTAAATTTCCCTAAATATAAGTTGCACAGAAATTGTTCTGATATCGTTTTAAAGGTCTCTTCCAGCTCCTTATTTTGCATAAATACTATGCTATCCCCAAAATGAAAAATTGCCATGCTATGAGTGATTATCATATTAAAAATTGAATAGCGAAAAACCTATTAAATTTTTTACTAAAGCTAGCTCATGAACATCTCTAGAAAATTTGAATAGAGAAAAAAACTATTTTAATTTTTTTTTACAAAAGCTACATTATAATGTTATGAACATCGCTAGAAAATTAGGTCTATGGTTTCTGAATCGTTGCTGAACTATAATTACTTATGGGTAGCATTTCTATCACTAATTGACCTTTTTCATTTCTAGCCATATTGACATGAAATAGTATGGCAAGCACAGGTGTAAGTAGTGACATTAATTAAGGTTCCAATTATGCTACACTGAAACTGAACAGACGCTTCACTATTTTCATTAGTGACACTTGTGTTTGCCATACTATTTCATGTCAAAATGGCGGTTGTGTAAAGGGACCATTCCAGTGTGGCTAATAAATGCCAATGCACCATCTTGCATTAATCAGAAGGGAGTAAGGCATGAAAATCAGTCAGGTATAATCAATCAATAGCAGATGCTGTCAATTACCTGGTGGAGATAAAAGCAATGTCTTTACCGTAGCAGCATACATTTCCACAATGTCTTCAGTGCAGAAGTTGTTTAGACTCGATCAGAAATCTTGTTGTAACCCTTACAAATGTCTTCTTAAAATGTGCCTGAGACAACAATGCAGGATCACCCAGGTCTCATTTTAAGGCCAGGGCAGCACATCTACAGAAACACATCTATAGAAACTGCTGTGTGAGACTATCAAAACTCGCACTCTAACAACCATATCTGTCAGTCTGATTCTTCTAGTAGTGACTTACCAGACCCTCCTGATCCTAAAACTATGTCTGGTCCCTCAACATCTGGAGAGGAAGGTTAATTTGCCAATGTTGCTTTGGCCGTTTTAAAACAGTCTTTGTCATTGATTGCTCAATCTCCAGTAAAAAGAAAGTGAGGCAGACCTCATACAACTGTGCTTGAAAGTTTGTGAACCCTTTATAATTTTCTATATTTCTGCATAAATATGACCTAAAACATCATCAGATATTCACTCAAGTCCTAAAAGTAGATAAAGAGAAACCAGTTAAACAAATGAGACAAAAATATTATACCTGGTCATTTATTTATTAAGGAAAATGATCGAATATTACATACTGTATTTGTGAGTGGCAAAAGTATGTGAACCTTTGCTTTCAGTATCTGGTGTGACCCCCCCCTTTGCAGCAATAACTGCAACTAAACATTTCTGGTAACTGTTGATCAGTCCTGCACACCGGCTTGGAGGAATTTTAGCCCATTCCTCCGTACAGAACAGCTTTAACTCTGGGATGTTGGTGGGTTTCCTCACATCAACTGCTCGCTTCAGGTCCTTCCACAACATTTTGATTGGACTAAGGTCATTCAAAAACATTAACTTTATTCTTCTTTAACCATTCTTTGGTAGAACAACTTGCGTGCTTAGGGTCGTTGTCTTGCTGCATGACCCACCTTCACTTGAGATTCAGTTCATGGACAGATGTCCTGACATTTTCCTTTACAATTCTCTGATATAATTCAGAATTCATTGTTCCATCAATGAAGGCAAGCCATCCTGGCCCAGATGCAGCAAAACAGGCCCAAACCATGATACTACCACCACCATGTTTCACAGATGGGATAAAGTTCTTATGCTGGAATGCAGTGTTTTCCTTTCTCCAAACATAATGCTTTTCATTTAAACCAAAAAGTTCTATTTTGGGTCCTGCGGTGGGTTGGCACCCTGCCCAGGATTGTTTCCTGCCTTGTGCCCTGTGTTGGCTGGGACTGGCTCCAGCAGACCCCCGTGACCCTGTGTTTGGATTCAGCGGGTTGGAAAATGGATGGATGGGTTCTATTTTGGTCTCATCTGTCCACAAAACATTCTTCCAATAGCCTTCTGGTTTGTCCATGTGATCTTTAGCAAACTGCAGACGAGCAGCAATGTTTTTTTTGGAGAGCAGTGGCTTTCTCCTTGCAACCCCTGCCATGCACACCATTGTTGTTCAGTGTTCTCCTGATGGTGGACTCATGAACATGAACATTAGCCAATGTGAGAGAGGCCTTCAGTTGCTTAGAAGTTTCCCTGGGGTCCTTTGTGACCTCGCCGACTAGAAAAACACCTTGCTCTTGGTGTGATCTTTGTTGGTCGACCACTCCTGGGGAGGGTAACAATGGTCTTGAATTTCCTCCATTTGTACACAAGGTGTCTGACTGTGGATTGGTGGAGTCCAAACTCTTTAGAGATGGTTTTGTAACCTTTTCCAGCCTGATGAGCATCAACAACTCTTTTTCTGAGGTCCTCATAAATCTCCTTTGTTCGTGCCATGATACACTTCCACAAACATGTGTTGTGAAGAGCAGACTTTGATAGATCCCTGTTCTTTAAATAACACAGGGTGCCCACTCACACCTGATTGTCATCCCATTGACTGAAAACACCGGACTCTAATTTCACCTTCCAACTAACTGCTAATCCTAGAGGTTCACATACTTTTGCCACTCACAAATATGTAATATTCGATCATTTTCCTTAATAAATAAATGACCAAGTATAATATTTTTGTCTCATTTGTTTAACTGTATTCTCATCATCTACTTTTAGGACTTGAGTGAAAATCTGATGATGTTTTAGGTCATATTTATGCAGAAATATAGAAAGTTCTAAAGGGTTCACAAACTTTCAAGCACAACTGTATGTGGAACTCAAAGCACAGAGGATTGACAGTAAGTAGCTTGAGCAAGAAGTTAGAAGTTGCCACTGGACAACTATGGAGTTCATATAAAGAGATGGAAAGAAAAGGATAGTACAGCTAAAAGAAAAATTAAAGTCTTCAACTTCAAAAAGTGAAAAGGTACAAGTCTTGACTATGTTACCAAAAAGTTGGAGTGTGAGGAAAATCGAGGAGGAATTTGGTGCTTTCCACTAAAATGGCACGGACATCCAAGATGTTGGTGAAAGAACATAGAATTATGTCAATGCCTAATCCAGAGTCTGGTAAAACACTTCCCAGAAGTACAGAAGAAGTGGTAAAGTACTCCTACTTGTCAGATTCTGTCAGTCAGGAGATGCCCGGAATGAAAGATTGTGTGTCAGTGAAAGCTGATGGTGAGAGGAAGCTGATTCAAGACTAATGCTTTGGATATCATTTCAGTGGACCAATACAATGCAACCCTCCAGCATCAGATGTTTCCTTCAGGATTGCTCAGAATGTCCAGGAACTACTAATCTCCTTAGCAAACTAGAGGACTACATGGAAAACAGCATGATTGACAATGTGGTGTATAAGCAATGGACATCAATTGATCGGTCTATGCTTAAGACAAAGAGCCAGTCAGCTGATTAATTCCTAGAGTCATTCCTGGGTAGTCTTCCAAAAGTTCTGAGTCAGGACTACATTTTTTTGGCAAACTCATGAGTTGGTTTAACCAGGAACAGTCTTAGTTGTGGCATATTTTGCAGAAAACTACAGTTTTGTACTTCAGGGTTATGCTCAGTCATTTCACTTCAGTGAGTATTTTTATCTCCCGTCATCAAGGTGAAAAGAAATTGGAGAAAGTCAGCTTTGTCATCATCTCAGACTGCAACACACAACACTGTTGCTGTTCACCTTTTACAGAAGCTGCTTATTCAGTTCCTTGATAAGACCTATTAGAGATTAAAGATAATCTATTTTTCGGATGGTTGTGCACTTCTTTGCAACATCACACAGCAAAGGCCCATGTGATGGAGCTGGAGTGATAGTTAAACACCTTATTGCACAAGCTAGTTTACAAGGACTCACTGAAGGGCAGATTCTAATTCCACACCAGCTGTTTGAATTTGTGACGTGTAGAATCAGGAACATCCATTGCCAATTTGCCACAACAGAGATGTACCAACTTGAAGCTGAATATCCAATGAAGAGATTCCAATCAGCAACAATTATTCCTGGTACTCTGAAACTTGATCGCTTTTGTCCGTTGTCAACTGTCAAAGTGGATGTCAGACCCTTTTCAGCATACACCAAAATCAGCATTGAAAGGGTGTGCACACGTAGGGACTCACTCGACTTTGCAAGCATCAAAGGTTATGTTGTGGTTGCATATGATAGTAATAGGTGGTTAGAATGTGTTGAGGAAACAATGCACAGCACTGAAGAGTTGAGACTGAACTTTTACATCCTCGTGGACCATCTCCATCCTACTCATTCCCATTACCATCCTGATACACTTTTCATGAATCATCAGGATGTGCTTTTAGTAGTTGAACCTGTGTCAGCAACAGGATGGATATACACAATTTCAAGCAAAGACACACTTGCTGCATCAAAGGCTCTGATGGAGTATAAATTGAGAGTATAGCCATGGTTTACGTTCTTACATTCCCACCTTACCATTTAAACAGTACAGCTTGTAGGTAACTTATTCATGATTTCACCAAAGTTGACTTTCTTTCCTGACTCTAGTGGTTTAAGAGCCCATCTAGTCTCAATTTAGTTTTTGTGTTAGTTTTCAGGCTTATGAGGAAAGTCTTGATTTATATTTTCTGAAGAGCCCATCTAGTCTCAATTTAGTTTTTGTGTTAGTTTTCAGGCTTATGAGGAAAGTCTTGATTTATATTTTCTGAAAGCATACAATGAAAGAGTGCATGATCTCAAGTATATTTTACTTAATTCAAGGCCTTTTTTTAGTAGGCCAGTGTCTTTCAAGAAGTCAAAAGTGTGAACTGAAGAGAAAAACTAAAACTATTCTGATTTCACCATTAATTTTATTTTGTTTTAGTTACTTTGTCATTATTGTCTTTTTATTCTTTTTTAACTGTGATTTTTATTTCAATTAAAATTATAATTGGAACCTTAATTAATGTCACTATTTACACTTGTGATTGCCACACTATTTCATGTCAATATGGCTGCTATAAAAAAGACCCATTAGTGATAGGAAACTATGTGATGCTACCTATAAATAATAGATGAGATGTTCATGCCATTATAATCTATCTTTTGTAAAAAAAAAAAAAAAAAAAAAAAAAAAAAAAGTAAAATAATTTTTTTATCTATTCAAATTTTAATTCATAGCACGGCAAATTTTCATTTTGGGGATAGCACAGTATTTAGAGCTGGAAAAGAGCTTTAAAACGATATCAGAACCATTTCTGTGCAACTTACATTTAGAGAGATATAGCCAGTCAAACTCATAATCCCCCACCCACCAATAATTTCAAACTTTGCTAGCTTAAATCTCCCTTAATATTGATCCAAGACATGTGCAATTTCAGTTTCATGTGTTATTCATACGACCAAATCAGCACGCCAAGTTTCCTTAAAATCTGTGACGATGAGGTCCAAAAGTGTGAGGATTTGACATGGAATTACCCAGGAGGACAAGATGTAGTAGTTGGGAATATGGTGGCCTGGTCAGGCTATTTCAGTGTGTTCATCAGCAACCCTCACCTGGAAAAATTGTAATGAAAACTATATTTGCCCTGTTCAGTGCCAAACTAAAATGTCGCAGAGCTTTTTTCACTAATTTTCCTTTCAAGGATAACTACATACTTATGTCTGTACAAACTCGTGCATTTTTTAAATTGCATCATCATGAAGAAAGCTAGTAAAATGCAGCAAAGAAGAAAATTGTTTTTTCTTTACAATTAACCTCAACTTTAGATCTTGTTTTACATTAATAGTATAAATACATCCTTAAATAAACTTACTATAGCAATGATGTACAAATTTACTATTAAAAATCTAATCTATAATTAATGAGGGGAACGATAGCTACTCTGTGTCATCCTTTTCATCTTTGATGAGTAAAATCTTAAAACCAATTAATAACATAAGGCAGATAGTAAAATTATACAGAACCAGAGTATCAAGTTTAATCCTAATGAAAATTAAATAATAGTTAAAAAAAAAAAAAATACATATGAAAATACTGAATAATAGTTATACTGCTTTACAAATAAGTGAGGTCTGTCATAAAATGAATGCGTCCAATGGAAATATTAATCAGAAAGAACTCGTACTGAAGAATCTCTCAGATGAGAATTTAAATTTTTTATCATCTTAACAAAAATATTGTCCTGTTCATGCAATGACCACCCTTATTAAAGTAATAGTATACATACTTTCACTTTTTGTAAAACAGAAAAAAAAGCAGTTTTAACATATTAAATTAAAGAAAATATCATGGTCATGATGTACATTGCAAAGGACAAATATACAGTACATTAATGCATACTAACCTAGTGCATTCTTTTCAAAATTAACTTGTTTTCTTGAAAACATGAATAGGCTACTACCACTGCTTACTCAGCATAGTGTTTAAAATTTAATTTTCATTAAATCAGGGAAGGCTTGGCTAAATACAGGCCATGTATTATTTCTGTTGAGGTAACAGACTAAAAGTAATTGGCATTATTTTATTACTTTTTAAAGTAACAAGTAACCTAACACAAAACTTATTGTATTAAAGTAAAAAATAGCTGCATTGCTTAAAAAAGCAGATATGCATTACTGCAAAATTATGGAAGCACATTAAAAAAAAAAAACCTGCATTATTTCCCACAAGTACTTTATTTTTTTTATTTTTTTTTGCAAAGACTGTCTGCGGACATCAGTAACACATGTGTACTCCAGTTCTAGTTCTAGGAAGAAATTAAGCACATGAGTAGTGTGCAGTCAAATAAAAAGCTGAGCAAAAGTTGTAAGTGACATCAAGGGCCTTTTGAACCAGAAGAAAAGAGCTTTTAAAGGTGGTGATCAGCATGAGCTAAAGCGCGTACAGAGGGAACTCTGAGTCCAGCTCAGGGCGGCGAAGGAGCAGTACAGGAGAAAGCTGGAGCAGAAGTTGCAGAATAACAGCATAAAGGAAGTGTGGGATGGGATGAAGATCATCACTGGCAGCAGCTCGAAGTGGGGTGCCACCATCAAGAGAGACGTGGAGACAGCAAACCAGATGAACAACTTCTTTAACACGTTTGACCACCCTAACCTACTCTCACCTCGGATTACTGCACCCTCCATCCATCCTTCTGCTGATACCAGCATAAGAGAGAGTTTCCCCCCACCCACAATTACAGCAGCCCAGGTAAGCAGAGAGCTGAGGAGACTTTGTGCCAGCAAAGCAGCGGGTCCAGATGGAGTATCGCCACAACTGTTGAAGGCCTGTGCGTTGGAGCTGGGGAGTCCTCTACAGTGCATCTTCAACCTGGGCCTGGAACAGGGGAGAGTCCTGAGGCTTTGGAAAACATCTTGCATCACCCCAGTCCCAAAGATATCACGTCCTAGTGAGCTGAACGACCTCCGGCCTGTCGCTCTGACGTCACATGTGATGAAGACCACGGAGCGGCTGCTGCTTCACCACCTGAGGCCACAGGTCTGCCACACCCTCGACCCTCTGCAGTTCGCATACCGGGAGAAGGTGGGAGCGGAGGATGCCATCATCTATATGCTACACTGATCCCTCTCCCACTTGGACAGAGGCAGTGGTGCTGTAATAATTATGTTTCTGGACTTCTCAAGCACCTTCAACACCATCCAACCTCTGCTCCTTAGGGGCAAGCTGACAGAGATGGGAGTAGATTCATACCTGGTGGCATGGATCGTGGACTATCTTACAGACAGACCTTACTATGTGCGTCTCTGGAACTGCAGGTCTGACATTGTGGTCACCAACACAGGAGCATCGCAGGGGACTGTACTTTCTCCGGTCCTGTCCAGCCTATATACATCGGACTTCCAATACAACTCGGAGTCCTGCCACGTGCTATTATGGGCTGCATCAGGAGTGGGCAGGAGGAGGAGTATAGGAACCTAATCAAGGCCTTTGTTAAGTGGTGCGACTCAAACCACCTACAACTGAACACCAGCAAAACCAAGGAGCTGGTGGTGGATTTTTGGAGGACCAGGCCCCTAATGGACCCCGTGATCATCAGAGGTGACTGTGTGCAGAGGGTGCAGACCTATAAATACCTGGGAGTGCAACTGGATGATAAATTGGTCTAGACTGCCAATACTGATGCTCTGTGTAAGAAAGGACAGAGCTGACTGTACTTCCTTAGAAGGCTGGCGTCCTTCAACATCTGCAATAAGATGCTGCAGATGTTCTATCAGATGGTTGTGGTGAGCTCCCTCTTCAACGCGGTGGTGTGCTGGGGAGGCAGCATAAAGAAGAGGGACGCCTCACACCTGGACAAACTGGTGAGGAAGGCAGGCTCTATTGTAGGCACGGAACTGGACAGTTTGACATCCGTGGCAGAGCAATCATGGAGAATCCACTGCATCCACTGAACAGTATCATCTCCAGACAGGAGAGCAGTTTCTGCGACAGACTGCTGTCACTGCCCTGCTCCACTGACAGATTGAGGAGATCGTTCCTCCCCCACACTATGCGACTGATCAATTCCACCCTGGGGTTTGGGGGGGGGGGGGTTGCATGGGGGTTTGGTCAATGTTAATATTATACAAAGTTATTGTCTGTCTGTTATACCTGCATTATCATCACTCTTTAATGTAATATTGTTCTTTATCAGTATGTTGCTGCTGGAGTATGAATTTCCCCTTGGGATTAATAAAGTATCTATCTAAGTATACATTTAATCCCACATATACTGTATGGACAATGTAATCAAGTGGGTTCAGGGTCACAGTGATTATCGCAGCACCACTGGGTGTATGGCAAGAAGCAAACGTGGTGGACGGTATGCTGGTCCTTTGCAGGTTTCACTCATGCTGCCAAGTAGACTATGCTGTGCGAAATCTAGTATCAGAAACCTACAAATAAAATGTCAGTTAAGTTTTCATCTAGACATTTGCTGTTGATATATGAAACAGCATGATTTGGTGGCATAGTCAGTGTTCATACTGTGAATCTTCAGGGCTTGCATTTGGAATGTAAAAAAGGAATGGATGTTATTTACTTCACAGCACATGAAGGACAATGTAATTATAAAACACAAGAAAATTAATAAATTTGTCTGTGTTTCTGGTCAATTTCATGAAGATCCATATATGGGCTTAGAATGTAATAAATGTTTGCCAGTAAAAGGTGCAGCTTCTCATGCAAAAGAGGAAATAACGCAAAATAAATGCTTGTAATGCATCCCATGTTATAATAAGTAACTATATAACATATTTAGTTATTAAAAGAAGTACTGCAACTAAATTTTTTCCCCGGCACTGGTAATCAGCACATTAGAATCTATACTCTGTTCTCTCAATTACAGTGCAAAAAAATGTTAAAAGAAAAAATAAAAGTTATATACGTAGTGTAGGAAACAGAAAAACAATACCACATAAAGAAATGTGGAAAATGTGCAGTGTTACTATAGATATCATGTGGGAATTAAGAACTGCTTTTAAAACCATGTATCAAAGCTTTGATGTTGCAATACCTTTTGCGCATGTATAGATGTGTAAAGCAGTTTGTGCCCAAAGTGGCTGGAACTGCATTATTTAAAAAGGTTTTGATATACTGTACATACCCACAGCTTATGATGAATGACACTCTGTGATTTTCTGGGTACCTGTCACAAACCTCTTGCTAAGCTGTCTGTCTTCTGTGATGCCATTACCATAGATGCAAAATGATTCCTGTGACTAAACAATTGCCATTTGGTATTGGAATCTCTTTGTAATTCATCTCAGTCTCAAAAGTATGCAGTTTTGCATTCCTCCCTGAAATTATGCTTCTTTTGATTTATGGAGGTTTCTTCTCTCTTTAACAACATTAAAGGTTCGAAGACCCAATTCAGAAAGAATCAGGAAACAGTATTTGATCACTGCTAATCACTTAGGTAAACAAACCACAACAATGGTTAGATGATTCAAATTCATATCCGCCTTTTGAAAACATATTAACCTATATATATATATCCATCCATCCATTTTCCAACCCGCTGAATCTGAACACAGGGTCACGGGGGTCTGCTGGAGCCAATCCCAGCCAACACAGGGCACAAGGCAGGAACCAACCTATATATATATATATATATATATATATATATATTTCTGCGGTGGGTTGGCACCCTGCCCAGGATTGTTTCCTGCCTTGTGCCCTGTGTTGGCTGGGACTGGCTCCGGCAGACCCCCGTGACCCTGTGTTCGGATTCAGCGGGTTGGAAAATGGATGGATGGATGGATGGATATATATAATTTAAATATTCCAGAGTACTGGGATAATTGGATAGTGGCATTTGAAGGCTTATCCTATACCTTGTCCATTTTCAACATGTACAAACTGTCGTCATTAAAGGGAGAGTGTGCAAATGTACTTTTGGCAATGGATCTTTCCCTGTCTGTCACGCACAATAAGGGTACAGGACTTTTGTGCAGAAGAAACCATTAATGACTGGTCATACACATTACAGAGTCATAACTGATTTATTTATGTTCCTTGCAGCTTCTCTCTCAGTGCTGCAGGAGGGTAAAACACAATGCCTCTGCTGCTCTCTTTTATATAAGCTGGAATAATTTGAATTATTTATATTTTTAACAAATGGTGTAAATAAATATACTAAATATTGTATTGCAATGATCAATGGACGGATCGTCATCAATATATATTTGACTGATACCTCTGTCTATAGTGCACTGCCAAAAAAAAAAAAAACAAACATACCAACCTCAAAATAATTAAGACGTTTGACTGAGAAGTGGGGAAACGCACAATTAACAAATGACAAAGAACAATAAAAGCACAGAAACCTTAGCGCTACATTTAGTCCCAACATCGATGGAACCAGGAAGAGAGCAGAGAGGAGAAAAAGACTAAGTAAAGACTTTGTTGAGTTTCTAAGAGATGTACACTGTTCACATCATACATATCCTGAAAGCACAAATGCATGAACTATATACCATGTTTGGCCCCCTCCTAAATGGAAAAAAAAAATTTCATGTGACCTAAACTAAAGCAAAGGTTCACAATCAAAAGAAGAAGAAAATAAAATAAATTTAAACAAAAAAATCCTCAAAAAGGTACTTTTTTTATTATGCCTGAATAGGTTATTAAATGTAAGTTTTACACATTTTTTCTTAATTAAAATCAGCACTAATACCTGAAGAATGTATGTATGCAAGTTCAGTAAATAATTTCTTGTGAAAACAGCACAGGAAATATACACCGCCTGGCCAAAAAAAAAGTCGCCACCAAAAAAAAAGGTCACACACTCTAATATTTCGTTGGACAGCCTTTAGCTTTGATTACGGCACGCATTCGCTGTGGCACTGTTTCGATAAGCTTCTGCAATGTCACAAGATTTAGATACATCCAGTGTTGCATTCATTTTTCACCAAGATCTTGCATTGATGATGGTAGAGTCTGACCGCTGCGCAAAGCCTTCTCCAGCACATCCCAAAGATTCTCAATGGGGTTAAGGTCTGGACTCTGTGGTGGCCAATCCATATGTGAAAATGATGTCTCATGCTCCCTGAACCACTCTTTCACAATTTGAGCCCGATGAATCCTGGCATTGTCATCTTGGAATATGCCCATGCCATCAGGGAAGAAAAAATCCACTGATGGATCCATTGAGTTCCCTTCGCATTGTGCGTGTGGGAAATGCTCTTACTTTCACTATTAAACATAGACCCGAGTTCTACTGTTGTTTTTCTTCGATTTGATTTCACCAAACGTTTAAGTGATCGCCGATCACGATCATTCAGGATTTTTTTCCGGCCACATTTCTTCCTCGAAGACGATGGGTCCCCACTATCCTTCTAGTTTTTAATAATGCGTTGGACAGTTCTTAACCCAATTTTAGTAGTTTCTGCAATCTCCTTAGATGTTTTCTCTGCTTGATGCATGCCAATGATTTGACCCTTCTCAAACAGGCTAACATCTTTTCCACGACCATGAGATGTGTCTTTCGATGTGGTTGTTTAAGAAATGAGAAGCAACTCATTGCACCAGTTGGGGTTAAATAATTTGTTGCCAGCTGAAAGATAATTGCCCATGCAGTAATTATCCAATAGGAGGCTCGTACCTATTTGCTTAGTTAAATCCAGGTGGCGACTTTTTTTTTTGGCCAGGCAGTGTATATACTGTCATAAACCAGATTCAAAAATCCATCCATCCATTATCCAACCCGCTATATCCTAACTACAGGGTCACGGGGGTCTGCTGGAGCCAATCCCAGCCAACACAGGGCGCAAGGCAGGGAACAAATCCTGGGCATGGACCAAACCCACCACAGAGATTCGAAAATATTAGAATGAATATGTAAGTTTAACATGAAATATTTAAATATAAATTATGAGTTTGGATGACAGCCTTAATAAAGATACAACATAGCTGAGGGAGCTGCTTATGATGTTGCTTGAGAAGAACAAAATTACTAGGTGTTCACCTACTTCAACATCAATAATACATAAGAATGAACCAGAGTGTCACAAACTGCATTTCCAGTAAAAGTTAGCTCTTTACATTCACTGCTATTTAAAAAAAATAAAAAAAGGACTCTAAATAGACCGCAAAAGAAAATAATTGTCGAAGTAAATGGTAATAGAGAGCATAATGTTTTTCCTTACCAGGGTATCTTCACTCCTTGCAACACTGATATTACTTCTAGATAGGAATGATCTTGACAGGCGGTTGCACAGTGAAATTAAACGTACAGATTGCTTTGAAAAGAAATGAAAAAATGAACAAATGTATTATCAATATAAAGTAAAAATAATACAATAACAAAAAGATTTACACACTGAACTATAAATCTATACATTGTCTTGAATAAATATCTATTAAACAATATCCTAAATGAGTATCATCATATGTTTATTTATTAAAAAAAAATCACAACAATAATTTGACTTGTTAGTGGTGGCTTTATACATTCTACTCATGATCTCTGGGTTTGTTACTTTGCTTTGCTTTGATGATGCCTTTATATTCAGCACACCAAAACTTTTATTTAATAATCTATTAAAGCAAACCTTCCCTACATTTATAAATAACTACTATATGTTCAATTATGAGGCAGCACGGTGGCACAGTGGTATCGCTGCTCCCTCATAACAAACAGACCAGGATTTGCATACCTGGTGCCTCATCTATAACCGGTGCGTACGCACAAAAATGTTGTGTAACCCCTTTTCCATGCTCAAATCTCTGTGTATAAAACCTAAACTTGGTGTAAAGCCACGCATATTTTCACTGTAACTCAAACCCTGGCGTACACAAGTTCTCCACTCGGTTTTGCAAACTGGTGGCACCCAGCGTCAAAGCAGTGCTACTGTTCCAGTGTGGTTTCCCTTTCTTTTTCAGATCCACATCCCTGATGCGGCTTTATAAATACACTGAAATTAACTGCATATTGTTTATTAGTTTAAGGCATCTGATTGTAATTAACCTGTAACAATATAATGGTCCACAGAATGGCCAAACTATTCCAAATACCATAGCTGCTTTAGCGTTGTTACTTTCACTGCACCACTCAGAGCAGCTGATCGGAAAGAGAATTATCGGTATACAGCATCAAGCACACGCTGTCTCAGCCATGCACACAGTCTATTGAACTGCTCTCATCCGACAAACGCTTCAGAGACTTTCCTGTACTGACCTCGCGGTTCAGAAACAGTTTCATCCCAAGAACTATAAACGCATTTAATCAATCCATCAAGTGTTCCTTATAGAACTGTTTGTACTTACAAATACAATTACCTCACTGTAAACTTGCAATACAGTTATAATATTGCATAACCTGCGCCACTTTATAAACCGCGTATTTACATATGATGACAATATCATTTTTAAGATGAAATGCAGCAAAATATATTTATTACATTATACAGATAAAATGTTAGCGTCATTTAAATAATCTATATTGTTAATAATTAAACATGAGGACACGGTGTTGCAGCGCTAGCGACGAGCTGGCGCCCCGATTATTCCTGCCTTGTGCTGTATTCTTGCTGGGGCTGGCGCGACAGTGCGAAAAGACAGATGGATAGAATAATTAAACATGTACTACGAAGATATTTCAATGTTCCTTAAAAGTTTTGAAGAATCTGCGTTCTAAGCTTACAAATGGGTTAACATCTATTACAGAGCTGATGGTGTGACGATTGGTTACTTGGAGAAAGAAAAGGACGGACAGGAATTGGGGGTTAGTACGTCTGAAAGAGACAGTACTGCTGCAATAAATTATTTCATCAAAGGTTGCGCACGGCGTGTCAAGCATCTTGCGGGAGGCAGGAATAATCTGTGGACGAAACGCCTGCTCGTCACTATCACTACGCCACTGTGTTCCCATGTTTAATAACATGCTTTAACTTCGATTATCATGAAAATGACATCACGTATACATCTCAGTGTTTTAATTATTCAGAGAGCTGTAATATTACGAATGTAATGGATTCTGTGTCCTGTCGGAGGAAGAGAAAGCCCGTTTAAGAAGCAGGTACTACACACAGAAGATCAAATACAAAACAAAGCATTTAACGTGCTACTTTAGTTACGATGGGATTTGAGAAACTAGTAAATTAAACGATTTCAAGATGAAGTTTATGATGTTCTACTTTAATGACAAAATAAACTACGTGATTAAAGTGGAAATTTAGAAATTAAAGTTGACATTTCATGCTTTTTTCCCCACTGTGTGCCTATTTTTTTTTTTCTCTGTACCCTAATAAGCTTTCGTATGACACTCAGACGGTGGGCTATGACTCGCCTTTTCACGGCGACTTTGAGATCTGACAACTTTTTTATTTCGGGCACTGTGCGACTTTGTGAACTTGAACTTTTGAGTTTCTCCGACATGCTACGTCACTTGGCCAACTTCCTTTTGTTGTTTATACCACTGTTTAAACCAACAAATAGTAAGATTTTCCTTGCCTCCACTTGCTATTTCGCTGAAATTCTTCTATTTTCCCCCCGTTCTTTTGCCATTGTCTTTTCACAGAAGGCTGAACTTAAGGGCTATTTATATTGATTTGCATATTCAAAAAGGCGTAATTCTATCAGGAGTTGGGGCGGGACAGCAGGTGCGTGCACGTGCGTTACTTTCACGCTGACCGGGATTTATGTAGTGGATGAACGTGGAAGTTGGCATTCGCACAGATTTATGCATCTGGAGTTTTTTGTGCGTGCACACATTTCTGCTTTTGTCCGTACGCCATGTTATAGTGTGAATTCTACGCATGCCGTTATACACGAGGCCCCTGGTGTTTACTTCTTGGAGTTTGCATGTTCTTTATGTGTCTGCATGGGTTTCCCTCAAGTGCTCCAGTTTTCTCCCGCAGTCCAAAGGTATGCAGGTTAGGGGAACTGGCATTGTTAAACTGGCGCTAGTGTGTGTGTGTGTGTTTACTCTGTGATGGATTGGTGTACTTTACAGGAGTTGTTGCTGCCTTTTGTCCAATACGCTGCAGTTTCCCTGTGACCCTGCCATGGACAACTAGGTTAAAGAAAATGGATGGATGAGTGAATATTTATTTATACTTGCAAAAGGATTTCAATGGAATATGCTTCTTAACAAGCAAACTTTATGTAACACAATACCATTCCATAATGAATTCTATACCAAACTAGGGGGCTCCGCCCCCTGCTCGCTTCGCTCGCCAACCCCTGGTGTTGTGAAATTACAAAGAGCGTGATGTATGAATGAGATATAGCATAGTGTGAAGGTGTAGATGACGCATATAGGAAGCAAATAAAGTTGTCCATGTCCAAAAACGGGCTCAGAGAGGTAGATGCCAACCTTGTCCATGGTTTGTCCTTGTGATTTGTTGATGGTCATGGCAAAGGCAGGTTTAATGGGGAACTGTCACAGTTTAAGTGTAAAAGGTAATTCCAGGTCAGAACTTGTAAGGTCAATTCTAGGAATTAGAACAGTACTGTTAGCATGTGATCCTGTAAGAAGTTTTGCTTCAATAATATCGTGTGTCATGGTGTTGACGACTAAACGTGTACCATTGCATAAACCCTGTTTAGTATTAAGGTTTCTTAATAGCATGATTATTGTTCCGTTTTTAAGGCTAAGATTGTGTTGTGGTAATCCGGCTGGGTTAAAAGTGTTCAAATATTCTAAGGGGAAATTAAGATGGTCATTGTCATCATCAGAGTCAACTTTGTCAGAGCTTAGAAAGAGCTGTGCCTCTCCAGGAAGTAATGAAATGACCTGGTTATTAATGTGATCAACATTAATATTTTTAGGACATAATATAGTTCGTTGTGTTAAAAGGGGTATTTGGTGTAATGAGATTGCTGTTCCAAATATCTCCGTAACTAAGTCGTTGCAGATAAAGGGTTGAGGAATTGTAATAATATCTGGGTGAAGTCAATCTGTATTGGTGAGTATACCATCTCCTAGTTGTAATAACCAATTGTTATATTCGGGATCTGGACATCGCATGTTTTGTTCCAACTGTATCTTTTGAAAGCAATGCCAATTGTCCGCGTAACATTTTTTGTTCCGCGGTTTTAGAAGCGCGTTGTAGGCGCCGACGTTTAATGTTTTTTTTGATGCGGGTTCGTGTTTGTGGTCCCGTTACTCGAGCCGTCTCGTTCTGTACCCGTGATTGTGAATTCATGACTTGTTTGATCTTTACGTTAGGAATATGGATAAGTAATAAGGAGGATTGCACTCACTGTTAATATGCGGACTGTTCGTTTCTTCGTATTATCACCAATCAGGTCTCGCGCCTGTATATGTATTGTAGTCCGGTGTCTTGTTGTTTATGTATGACGTCGTCCGCGTATTTTAAGGTGGACTGAACAATAGCTGAGCGCATGGCATGTGGAATCACCAATCAGGTCTCGCGCCTGTATATGTATTGTAGTCCGGTCTCTTGTTGTTTATGTATGACGTCCACGTATTTTAAGGTGGACTGAACAATAGCTGAGCTTATGGCATGTGGAGCAATAGCTAAGCACTGTCTAAAATCTCCTCCTAATAAAAGTACCTTTCCTCCAAAGGGAATATTATTATTCATCAACGCAATGCCAATTGTCCGCGCATTTTAAGGTGGACTGAACAATAGCTGAGCGCATTGCATGTAGAGCAATAGTTAAGCACTGTCTAAAATCTCTGGATGCAAAAGCAAATGAACTATTGTAGGATCTAATGCAGTTCATAAAGTTTTTACTTTCAGGTACTTCGTTAGTTAGAAGCTTCTGTAGATATGCAGGATATGAATGTAAAGGAGGCAGTCTAATTTGACCCTTTTGACAACAACGTGTAAATTCATTACTTGTATTGCCAGTTGTTTCTTCAGGGAAGTTAAGTGAATGACAATGATTGCAAATGACATTCATTAATCCCAATGAATTTTCATGAATAGTGGACTCATTATTGAACGCGTTGTCAGCTAACTGGCGCAATCGTTTAGCAGGTGTCTGTTGTTGATATCCTTGACGTGTATCTTTTGTCTGTGCCGTTTGACAGGCGTGTCGTTGTATGTGCAGGATTTGGGACGTGCTATTCTGGAGCTGTAATCGATTTGCCTGTGCTGTGTGAGAAGCCCGTTGCAGTTTACGGTGTTCATTGTTTGTATTGAGCCTTGCCTGTTTTTGTATGTTGGTTAGTCGAGCTTTCTCTTTTTGGAGACTTGCCTGCTTGTTTTCCGGCATTTCAGATGCGTGTTGTAGACGTCTGCGTTTATTTATTTTGTCCCTTCGCTGCCGTTTTTGTATCTCTGAGACTCGAGGTGTTTCGTTTTGAACCCTTGCCTGTTTCGATGCAGCACTTTGAGACGCGCGCTGCATGCGTCAACGTTCATTGTGTCTGTCCATCTGCGCTCGTTTCTGTAACTGTGCTAATTGAGCTTTGCGTTTTTGAAGCCGAGACATTTTTTCTTCTGGGGTTTCAGAAGCGCGTTGTAGGCGCCGACGTGTATTGTTTTTTTTTCATGCGGGTTCGTATGTTTGGTCCCGTCACTCGAGCTGTATCGTTTTGTACCCGTGATCGCGAATTCATGACTTGTTTGTTCTTCAGCGTTAGAAATATGGATAAGTAATAAGGAGGATCGCACTCACTGTTAATATGGAGCCTTTTCTGTGGTTGAACGGTTAATAGTGCATCAGTGTAATGAGATCGACCTATGCTGCATAATTTGAACATGTTCAGATGACGTATGTTTAATACGGACGGTTTGTTCAGTAATGGGGCTTTGTGTCTCATTTTTTATTTATGTTAGTGTGGTCGTGGGTCCGAATCCTCCTTTTTGTGTATGTTTCGTGTGCTATGTCCGTAGTCTGTCCCGTTTCGTGTCCAATGGGTTTGTGTGGTGCTCGCGTCTGACTTCTTTTTTTTTTTGTGTGCTAGGGGCGCGTTGCCTCACTTTTTTTTATCTCTGTTAGTGGAGGGGGGTGTTTGTGTGTCGTGGGTCTGAATCCTCTTCTTTGTGTGCGTACCGTTTCGTGTGCTATGTGGCGCTTGCGTCTGACTCCTTTCTTTTTGGTGTTCTAGGGGCGCGTGGCCTCATTTATTATTTCAGTTACTGGAGGGGGGCTTTGTGTGTCATGGGTCTCAATCCTCTTCTTTGTGTGTGTCCTGTTTCGTGTGCAATGGGCTTCGTGCGTTTACGTTGCATTCCATCCGGTGTCCGTTGCTTGGAGGGGGGGGGGGGGGGGGGGGGTTTGTGGGGCGCCTGCGCAGTACGTCTTTTGCGTCCACGGCCCATGGCCGGATGTCCCTGCGTCCACCCGGTTTACCATTCTCGTTTAGTAATATGGATATGGATTACTTCACAAATACATAAATGTAATAAATGAGGATGGCAGCAGCCTTAGAGTTTATGGACCAATGCCAATACACCTTATTAGCTACACCAGTAGCATGTTTAGTCTTAATAAAGACTTTACAGAGTGTTGCAAAAAACCTATATAGCTCACAATGTGGGATTGTCCATGACTTGACTGCACCAGCTTGTTAACAGAATTTATTGACTACTACCATTTTTTTTTTTTGTTTTGTTTTTTTTTTTTCCTGATTTTTTCCTTCCTTGGCTTCTTGAGATTTGTTCATGGATAATGATTATCTGAAAAATGTACATGCCTGAAGAAGTTTTATGGAGCAACCAGCTAAAATGGGTAAACCTGGAAAATGACCTTAATTGGTTATGATGAGGTAATTCAATGTAATACCATTATCCTCTTTTGTATTCAGTTGGTAGCAACAGATTTAAGACAAAGCAATCACTGAATAACAAAATAGTTCGGTGAAATATAGAGTCAGAACTTAGAACCAAACCAAGGCCCAAGTACAGGCAGACAGCTCATTTATACTCTATGCCCAAAATACTATCTCAAATGTATTATAAAATGATCAATATTTTTTCTAATACTTTAATATTTATTACCAAAACAAAGCCTTTTTCTCTTTTTTTAGCCTTTTTATTCTATAGGTAAATAATACACATAAGAAGTGACTGTAAGGTAAATCCCACACAGAATTATATTAAGTCCCTTATCTCTAAATTGAGATATTCACATTTTCATAAATAATTATTTTTATTTCTTACAATTGAGTGTAGTGAAGTTTGTGTTAAGAATGCCAATTAATCATTAAAAAAAACAGAACATATGGCATCTATTTGAGCCTGGGACATCAACACTTATGACTATTGCAATCAGGACACACACAAGCAAGGTTGGCGCAAAGTGCATGGTGCTTTTACTCATGAACAAAACAGTGTCCAAAGAAAAGTGCAGTGCATCTTTTCAAATAAATAAATAATCCAATAAACAGTCCACAATCCATAATGAATAAATCCAGATAAACATGTTAAAAATGAAAACTAAAAACAAAGTTAAAATGGGTGCCTTTTTTGTTCCCTGAGCCTTAGTGCCTTTCTTTCCTTTTTCCACCCCCACTCACCACTGGGTCTCCTCAGCGGGGGCCAAGACACTGTCAAACACAGTCATCCATTAAAACTGCTTGTCTTCTTGTCCCAAGCCCAGCTCCATCATCCCACCACAATTTTACTGGTGTCCATAGGATGATCTCTCAAAGCCCTTTGGTTGCTCATGCTCTCTGGATGCTCAGCAGAAAAAACCTGCTCCTGAAGTGCCATTCCTATCTTTCCCCATGGAGCCTCTTCCTAATCGCCTTGCCTCCCATCAGATGCACAAACTCACACGCTTCGATCTTACTCCTGGTTTCTTGACAAACTTTCTTTCGATTTTTCTCCCTTCTCTTCTTTCTCATTCCTTTCTTTATCCTGGATCAATCTTTTATTTTTCTCTCACCTACTCTTATACTCTGTGGGTGCATGAGCTTTTCTTTCTCACCCATGAAAGGTCAAAGAGGGGCAGCTGAGAAGTTAGCACCTGCACATCGATTAACATTTAGCAAATTTTCCCATTGAACACCCCAAGCCCACACAGATTCACAGCAGCATACACCCACACCCACCAATCTGTGCCACACTTTTTATTTAAAAACTCTGCATCACCACAGATCCCTAACACACTTTACCAGAATGATTTTTGGCAGTAATTAAATGTTAACACTGACTTCTTTGCTATCAAACTTGAAAATCTCAAAAGCCACCAAACTCTTGTCACAAGTGTGGGGACCAATAGGCTTGAGATTTTTCACTGGTTTATCAGATATTTTAGTACAGTTAACTTACAGGTGCTGGTCATAAAATTAGAATATCATGACAAAGTTGATTTATTTCAGTAATTCCATTTAAAAAGTGAAACCTGTATATTAGATTCATTCATTACACACAGACTGATGTATTTCAAATGTTTATTTCTTTTAATGTTGATGATTATAACTGACAACTAATGAAAGCCCCAAATTCAGTATCTCGGAAAATTAGAATATTGTGAAAAGGTTCAATATTGAACACACCTGGTGCCACACTCTAATCAGCTAATTAACTCAAAACACCTGCAAAAGCCTTTAAATGGTCTCTCAGTCTAGTTCTGTAGGCTACACAATCATGGGGAAGACTGCTGACTTGACAGTTGTCCAAAAGATGACCATTGACACATTGCACAAGGAGGGCAAGACACAAAAGGATATTGCTAAAGAGGCTGGCTGTTCACAGAGCTCTGTGTCCAAGCACATTAATAGAGAGGCGAAGGGAAGGACAAGATGTGGTAGAAAGAAGTGTACAAGCAATAGGGATAACCGCATCCTGGAGAGGATTGTGAAACAAAACCGATTCAAAAATGTGGGGGAGATTCACAAAGAGTGGACTGCAGCTGGAGTCAGTGCTTCAAGAACCACCACGCACAGACATATGCAAAACATGGGTTTCAGCTGTCGCATTCCTTGTGTCAAGCCACTCTTGAACAAGAGACAACGTCAGAAGCGTCTCGCCTGGGCTAAAGACAAAAAGGACTGGACTTCTACTTTCTGATGAAAGTAAATTTTGCATTTCCTTGGAAATCAAGGTCCCAGAGTCAGTAGGAAGAGAGGAGAGGCACAGAATCCACATTGCGTGAGGTCCAGTGTAAAGTTTCCACAGTTAGTGATGGTTTGGGGTGCCATGTCATCTGCTGGTGTTGGTCCATTGTGTTTTCTGAGGTCCAAGGTCAACGCAGCCGTCTACCAGGAAGTTTTAGAGCACTTCATGCTTCCTGCTGCTGAAAAACTTTATGGAGATGCAGATTTCATTTTCCAACAGGACCTGGCACCTGCACACAGTGCCAAAGCTACCAGTACCTGGTTTAAGGACCATGGTATCCCTGTTCTTGATTGGCCAGCAAACTCGCCTGACCTTAACCCCATAGAAAATCTATGGGGTATTGTGAAGAGGAAGATGCAATACGCCAGACCCAACAATTCAGAAGAGCTGAAGGCCACTATCAGAGCAACATGGGCTCTCATAACACCTGAGCAGTGCCACAGACTGATCGACTCCATGCCACGCCGCATTGCTGCAGTAATCCAGGCCAAAGGAGCCCCAACTAAATATTGAGTGCTGTACATGCTCATACTTTTCATGTTCATACCTTTCAGTTGGCCAACATTACTAAAAATCCTTTTTTTTCATTGGTCTTAATTGATATTCTAATTTTCCGAGATACTGAATTTGGGACTTTCATTAGTTGTCAGTTATAATCATTAACATTAAAAGAAATAAACATTTGAAATACATCAGTCTGTGTGTAATGAATGAATCTAATATACAAGTTTCACTTTTTGAATGGAATTACTGAAATAAATCAACTTTGTCTTGATATTCTAATTTTATGACCAGCACCTGTATACAGAGTTTAAACTAATTTTATTAATTATAAAATTAAATTAAATTTTCATTGGAAAACTTAATTGTCTTACTGTGTGTAAAAAAAAAAAAAAAAAACTTGTTACAAAATAAGAGTCCTGGTCAAACAGCAGTGAAAGCAAACAACAAAAAAAACTGTCATGGTTTGGCACTGATAACAGTGAAGTCACAAATAAAGGCTTTTATAGAAAAAAAAAAAGAAATTGTCAAATTTAGAGGCAAGCTTATCAAAAAAATCTTCATTGAAAAGCAAACACATATTAAAACAAGAAATGGGCAGCACAAGAGAGTAACATTGGAAAATCAAGCACCATCCCCAAGAAATTTATGATTAGAGATGCTGATTGATTCATCACTAAGTTTTCTATTTGTTGGAAATGCTGGAGACTTGGTAAAATTCCTTCCTTCTTTCCATCAGAACATTCTCTAACATATCAATCAGAATACATATTGGGTTCATAGATATTTATTAAAATCACTTTACTATTAAATAAACTACCCATCACCATCACATATTGCCCTTCAAGATCAGATACTACATCCCGATACTACAAATGAAATTGTTCTATGTATCAAGATTCCCACACCTCTAGTTTTCTTTGTATAGCTGAAGTGGAATATTTGGCCAGTCCAATCTCTTTGCAAATGAAACTGATCCTTGCTTAAGAAGTGAGTCTCCTGTAAAAATACTATCTTGACGCTTAGATCTGTTAGGTGAGAGAATACTTTCTTTCGATTTAATCACTGGTCATAGAGACATTGCTTCTGAACTTTTGTTGACATTTTATAGTCTTAAATTAAGGTAGTACATTACAGTAATCCCTCGCTATATCGCGCTTCGCCTTTTGCGGCTTCACTCCATCGCGGATTTTATATGTAAGCATATTTAAATATATATCGTGGATTCTTTGCTGGTTCGCGGATTTCTGCGGACAATGGGTCTTTTAATTTCTGGTACATGCTTCCTCAGTTGGTTTGCCCACTTGATTTCATACAAGGGATGCTATTGGCAGATGGCTGAGAAGCTACCCGGCTTACTTTTCTGTCTCTCTTGCGCTGACTTTCTCTGATCCTGACGTAGGGGGATTGAGCAGGGGGGCTGTTCGCACACCTAGACGATAAGGACGCTTGTCTAAAAATACTGAAAGATTATCTTCACGTTGCTATCTTTTGTGCAGCTGCTTCCTGAAACGACATGCTGCACTGTGCTTCGCATACTTAAAAGCTCGAAGGGCACGTATTGATTTTTGATTGAAAAACAAACTCTGTCTCTCTCTCTCTCTTCCTGCTCCTGACGGAGGGGGTGTGAGCTGCCGCCTTCAACAGCTTTGTGCCGCAGTACTTCGCATACTTAAAAGCAAACAGCCCTATTGATTTGTTTGCTTTCCTCTGTCTTTCTGACAGACTCTGCTCCTGACGCGCACTCCTTTGAAGAGGAAAATATGTTTGCATTCTTTTAATTGTGAGACAGAACTGTCATCTCTGTCTTGTCATGGAGCACAGTTTAAACTTTTGAAAAAGAGACAAATGTTTGTTTGCAGTGTTTGAATAACGTTCCTGTCTCTCTACAACCTCCTGTGTTTCTGCGCAAATCTGTGACCCAAGCATGACAATATAAAAATAACCATATAAACATATGGTTTCTACTTCGCGGATTTTCTTATTTCGCGGGTGGCTCTGGAACGCAACCCCCGCGATGGAGGAGGGATTACTGTATTACATAAGATAGCTTTAACCTTAATGTCCAATTTTGCCAGGAGTTATGGATATGAAGTCTATTGTTGTGTTGGCACTTACAATTGTGGGGGTAAAAAGGATAGATTGGAAATAGCTTACTTTCTATCTCTGAAATCCCCAGTGTCCCGTTTTGCCTCCCCAAGTGAGGCTAGTTCACACTTCACAAAGTCCCATTCCTCTGACATGCTTAAAGACAAAGAACATCCAAAACAAAACAAGCCCCCCCCCCCAGCAGCAGTGTAAAAAAAATTTAAACTAAAAATATCTATTGGTAACATCTGAACTAGTGTGGTGCTGAGGTGTCACCCGTTGCATGGCTGTACTCTGGTCTGAACCTGGGGTCCTGAGTTGGTTTGTCATGTGGTGGGTGCGGCAATGCGCTGTATCAGCATGTGCTCCTAACCTCCTCCTCCTCACAATAAAACTAGAACATAATCTTATAAACAATCCCTAAAAAATAAACCCAGGGAATGATGTTGAACAGTTCCCACAGAGAAGCAGACAATGTATGATAGTACAATCCTAATGCAATAAACCAAGGGTATGATGTTAAATAGTCCCCTTGGGAAAAAACAATAAATAAAAAAATAAAAGCATTTTTAAAGTTAGAAATAGTCATGCTTTATGCCTTAGCAATTTCAGGTTTGATTTCAAAGCTGGGCAAACATCAGAAACAAAATACTTTTACTTTTTCTATGCGATAATTTGAAGTTACAAATGAGTATTTCCTGTTATACAGTTAAATATGTTAGTGTGCTATAATATACAATAGAATGGCTGTTGGTGCAGCACAAAGCACAAATGAATGCAGGTGCTGAAATTTGTTAAATTTTTTGTTAATGTTAGAGTTATATTTTTGTTTAATTTTTATTTTTTTTAATGAAAATTCTTTTTTTGGTTTTTTTAATTTTTTTTTATTAGACACTAGGGGGCTTCACCCACTGCTCACTTCGCTCGCCAACCCCCGTGTTTGGTTTTCTGGATACACACTTTTAAGATTTTTTTTTTCTTTGAATTGCTGCTATTTCATTAGTTTCACTTTTATTTCAGAACTTATGTAAAAACAATATTTGGAATCTTTCAAGACCCAATATGCTGAATCTTTTAAATGAGGTCAGTGAGACATGTGTTAGAGGTTAGAGATAATGAAAACTGGAATTCAAAAGACTCAAAAAACAATGTAGGCGGGAAACACATGCAGAGCAAGATACAGAATATGAAAGCAGTAAAAAAAACGCCAAGTGTCAAAAAAAATAAAGTAAACATCGCATTAGCATAAAAAAAGAGAAATTATTACTTGGAGAAATAACTTACTTGGACGTGCTTTGTTTCAATTCCACTTGTTACAGGCTGATAATTACTTGCCTTATTTTCTGAATTTGCACCTAGATTATTTTTTCTTTTTTGCTCTTTTTTCTCTCTAACGCTTTTGAGTCTCTTTTCTCCGCTTATTCATCGACGTTTCATTTGTAATGTATTGTCCTTATACGCTTTATATGTGCTGAGACCCTGGATCTGTGTGTGCTTAAATCCTTCACAAGACTGAATGATTTGCTGCTCCGTTGTCTTATTTGATAGACAGTAAGTAGGGCGTGTCTTGCAAGAATCTCATGTTCTACGTCATCGCGAGACGGTCCTGGGTCAATCTCTTGGCACAATGTCTCATGTTTAAGGTCCTTGCGGGTCTTTTAACGATCTTCCGTGATCTTAATGTGAAGATCACGTATCGTCTCCTAGTCATTCACTCCCACAGGATTTTTTTTATAATAGATATAGATATAGATATTATATATATATATATAAACAAAAGACTTGTTTGTGTGTGTGTGTGTGTGTGTGTGTGTGTGTGTGTGTGTGTATATGTGTATGTGTATGTGTATGTATGGAGCAGTCCGATTAAACACATCCACTACATGACACCTGCGTGCACTTTTACATTTTGTTGGTGCTTGCTACGAAAGACCTGTGTAAAAGAAATGCTGCCGCTAATCTTATTCGTATTTTTCCCGACTTCTCATCATCAACAGCTGCAAAACGCAGATCCTACATCGACATTAAAAAGTTGCTATGAAAAGCCGATATTAAATACAGCCTCTTGTATCCCGCCAAACTGAAAGTGGAAGTTCAAGATCAACATTATATTTTCCTAAGCAAAGAAGAAGCTGAAAAGGAACTAAAGAAGCTGTTTCCGACACTTTTTTGAAAGTTAATAAGGAGCCGTATTCTATCAAGGCACGGGAAGGACCTATGATCTGCTCTCTGGATCCATGTTTAATGAGACTGGTATTATAATTATACATCCTTTTCTTTATCTGGACTTTATATGTTTATGTTTTAATCAGAGTTATAGAGTTATAGATGTGAGTGTGAAAATGTGGAAGTAATTAAAGTAGGATTCGTTTTTTTTTTTTTTTTTTTATTCTAGTACTAGCAAAATACCCGCGCTTCGCAGCGGAGAAGTAGTGTGTTAAAGAGGTTATGTAACCATATATATACATAAACATATATACATATATATACATATATATATACACATATATATACACATATATATATATATATATATATATATATATATATATATATATATATATATATATATATATATACATATACATATACACATATATATATATACAGTGGAACCTCGAGATACGATCACCTCTGTATACGAGAAATTCAAAATACGAGGAAAGTATGAGCGAAAAATTCAGATCTAAATACGAGCATTGGTTCACGTAACGAGCCACGAGCCAGGCTGTGGGTATAGCTCGCGGCTTAGCGAGGGGGCGTGGTAGCAGTTGCGAGCCGCAGGGCGATCTGCGGTGTCTGCGTTTCTCACCTAAGTGCACAGGTGGGAAACTGCCCACATCCATGATTTGTCCTGTGGCTGATGGGCTGGGCAGAGTTGCCACCCGTCCTTTAAAATACGGAATCGTCCAGTATTTGAGAATGAAATTGCGCATCCCGTTTTGAATCAATACATATGCGTCCCTTATTTTTTTGTATTAAAAGTGGTAACCCTAGCAGCTGCCATGTCTTCCCCGCATATATAGAGAAGCGCGAGCCGGTTAAGGGGGAGAAGAAGTCAAAGAAAAGAGAGGAGAGGAGAGGAGAGAGAACGGAGGTTGCAGGAGGAGGCAGGAATCCACAGCAGTAGGAAGTCGGTGCGAGAGAGCGAGCTGAACAGTGTAGCTGAACAGGCGAGCCAAACAGCTGAAGCAGGACGGTGTAGAGAAGGTCAGCTGCATTAAGTGTCTCGCCTGTTGCAGAGCCCGCATGGGAGAAGCAGGTGAGACGCTAACAGAGAAGAAGCACCGGGGATTGTCATCTGTTTTTTGAAGACTGCTTCCTGTTGACGTTTTAACCTCGTGTTAAAGGATTGTTATTCTTATGTACTTTAAACCTCCACTTCACAACTGTTTTAAGGATTAAAGATTTATTGAATGCTCTACTGCACTTTGGACACCTGTTTTGATTCTTTTAATAATCAGTTATATTATTTACCAGTGTTATTTATTAAAGGTAGACTACAGTATATATAATTTATCAGTGTTATTTGTTAGGAAAATTGATTTTTATGTTAATATATTTGGGATGCGGAACGGATTAACTGGATTTCCATTATTTTCAATGGGGACGTTTGTTCTAGATACGAGAAATTCGCTATACAAGCTCAGTGCTGGAACGAATTAAACTCGTATCTAGAGGTTCCACTGTATATATATACACATATACATATACACATATATATATATATATATATATATACACATATACACATATATATATATATATATACACACACACATATACATATATATATATACACACACACATATACACATATATATATATATATATATATACACACACATATACAAATTTACATATCTACATATATATATATATATATATATGACAGCAACACTCATAACAATGACAACACAATTAGATTGACAATCATGTTACGTTATTTTTAAAATGTTTCCTTTTTTTTTTTTCATAACCTCTTTAACACACTACTTCTCCGCTGCGAAGCGCGGGTATTTTGGTAGTATATATATATACAGGTACTCGTCGACATACGACCTATGCAAGTTACGACTGTTCGACTTTACGACGCGTTTGACTGTTTCCCCTGCCAGCTGTTGGCAGCGCCAGTTTCCCGCACTCTCAAGTCTCGCTACGCAGCAGTAAAAATATACGCAGCAGTGTTGCCCCACGTGTGTTTGTGTCTTGTTGTTTTGGCAATTTTCGATAATAATATAACCCTAACATATAACCCTATATTATTAACACTAATAGCAGCTTTCTACTCAAAACGGCAAACTTGAGAAGCTGCCAGCATCAAACCCAGAAGCTCTTGATTGGGCAGTTCTTAGGATTGCACTACGCAAGCAGTCGCATCAACTGCTTACCGCAACCTGCTTTCTTTTTTCTTCTTGAATAAAAGCGCACTTGTTCTGTTATACTTGTACTT